>NW_007059235.1:56334-84489 GCF_000164805.1 Carlito syrichta
AGGAGAAAAGAGAAGAAAAGGAAGAGGAAAAGAAAAAAAAGGAACAAAACAGTAGGAATAGAATTAAGTCATTAAACTAAAAGAACCAATCTAGCAAAATCTGAGACTATTCGTTTAAGTCCAATGTCCTTTCAGCTCTGATTTCTAGCTGCCTTTTCAAGCTGGTAAATTAGTTTGCAGTTAGGGTCAGTTGCCCCTGGCCTGCTGTGAAGGACAGTTCAGATCACCCTCAGTTCACCACTCAAATCTGGCCTATGTCTGTTTTTCAAGCTTTTTCCCGTTTCGGTGTTGTTACCTTGAATTGCCAGCAGGTGATGCTATCTCAGCTGCTCGCCCCAGAGGGGATGGAACCGGACAGGAAGGAGTCAGGCAGAGGCCGGAGATGGAAGCCTGCCTCAGGGCACACGGGAGGAGACCCACGGCCGGCAGGACATCACGGTGGCAGCAGAAGTGGCAGCGATCCCAGCAGATCTTGCCTGCTGGGGCTTCAAGGACTGGAGTCGTGGATCGCCTCAGGCACAGGTGGCATGATGCGCTATGGCTGCCACAGAGGCCACGGTGGCACCAGCAGCTGCTGTGTCTGCGGCTGCAGTGGCTTTCCAGCCGGCTGTGATGCCCCAGCGGTGGCGAAGGTCGAGCTCTGTGTGAAGAGCAGGCTGCCGACGTTGGGATTCGCAGCCCCTGGTGAGAGAGCAAGAGACCTTCTGCATTCTCCTTTGCAGAGGGTTTCATAGACCGGGCTGCCCCATCGCCATCTTGCCGGAAGTCTGTTATACATTTTCAAACATGAAGTTTTAAGTGTACCAGCAGCACTCTGTGACTTGGAGTTTCTCTCATAACTACTAAATGGAACACTAAATGTGGTATCCTAGATTGTATACTAGAACAGAAAATTGACATTAAATAAAAACTGAGGAAATCTAAGCAGGTGTGGTCTTTAATCATAATATATCAATATTGATACATTAATTATAAAAATGTAGCATGCTAATATAAAATGGTAATAATAGGCAAAACTGGCTTTGGAGATTTACAGGAAAATTTTGTACTATTTTCACAATTTTCTGTAAGTCTACAACTGTACTAAAATAAAAGTTGTTTTTATTCAGTAGCAATATATAAAATTCATTAAACCTGAATTGTGGAAAATATAGCTTCTATTATAACTTACCTTGAAAACCTCTAAAAGACAATGCTTGTCTACTGTTAGAAGAAATGGAGCATATTTTCAAGTCAACCTTTTAAAATTTGCAATAGTGTTGGCAATACTGAAAGCTTATGGATTCACAATAATAGAAAAGGGATACCACTGGTTTTATTTTTGAAATGCTATATGAAACATTGTACTCTCTTACTCAAGATTTTTTTTTTTCCATCAGAGGGTATCTATCAGAAGCTATCCTCAGAGGACTACTCAAGACTTTTAATAACAGTCTTATGCTATTCAGTAAGGGACTATGATCTAAAATTGATAAAATACAATTTAATTGCATCTCAGTGTTTGAAAGAAAAGTTGACAAATCTGCTAGCCAAACTAAGAATGTTTCTAGAATAGAGGGCAATAGGAGTCATATATCTTTTTGCTTTTAAACTATTACAGACAGTATTAATATTTTTAATAACAAAAAACCAGCATCAAATGCCTTATATAGATTTTGTAATTTGCCCTTTACAAAATCCTTTAATTTAACCTTGGTGACAGGAGCTACCATGATTCTCATTCCACAGATGAGGTTGAGTGAAGTAATAACTTGTTCACAGTCAGTGAGAGACAAAGACCGAGTTTGCCCATAAAAAAATTATAACCAATAGCATTTTATGATAGTTATCCTAATACATATATGTGAAGTCTATAAATATTTAATTCAAATTTATTTTTAATATCAGCACTTCAGCCTCTTCCTGAGCCTGCCACCAAATTCAGCTTCCAAATCTCTAACACCTTAAATTTCTGTGTGTGTGTGTATATGAGAGAGAGAGACCAACAGAGAGACAGAGACAGAAAGAGGGAATGCATAGGAAAATAAAATAAGAAGGGTGATAGTAACATCTTTCCTTTGGTTTCTCAATTTTGAGGTTCCTATTTTCATCTCTAGGAGTTGGCCTGGGATAGGGTAGCTAAAGGAACAGAGAAAATCAGAATGATAAAAAGGGACAGAAGGAAAAGTGGTGACCTGGACATCAAACCATAAAGAAGGGGACAACAGATGGCAAAGAAGATGGTGAGCAAGACATTCAGGTAGCCAGGCTCCTGGGTAGTGAAGCTCTGCAGTTTGGAGGGCAATGCCATGCAAGGATAAAGATTAATACAGTGAAAACACAGGCAAGGTGGGAAACCTGCCACAGTGAACCCATGAATAAGGCAAGTTTTGTAATGTTCAGATTGCAGTGGTTTTAAATATTAAGGGATTTTGAAATTGATATTCCATATCATTTCTAAAAATAAGTGGTAAAGCAAATGTTTTTATTCAGCTCTCTCTCTCTCTCTCTCTCTCTCTCTCTCTCTCTCTCTCTCTCTCTCTCTCTGTCTCTCTCTCCCCCCACCCCTTTTTTCTCTATTCTTCTGTTTTTAATGTGGAAATTTAAAAATCCAATCTCACACTAATCTTTTTATATATAAATAAAAGGAAAACTTCACTTGGATAGGGACTCTTTAGTAAGGACTACATCATTGTCTGACTTTTACTGCCACTTGGTGGTGAGGAAGAGCCATGAATCTACAAGAGAAAGGCAAACCGGTGGACTATAGAAATGCATCTCAGATTTATTGAATATTTAATTGCAATTACTTTTTACACATTGTAGGCAAAGAACTCTTGCTGTTTTTTGCCCAAGGCTTATGAATACACTTTTTTTAAAACAAAGTTTTATGTTGTAAGCATTGTATGACTCTTAGTATTAAATGAAACATAGTAATGAAGTTTGGATTAGCTTCATTGTTGTTTGCTTGTTTTTGTACTTTGATTCTAGAACTGCTGTTCACAAAGTCAATGTATCCTCGACTGCTGGTGAAGAAACTTGCTTCCCACAAGTGAAGCTGCACATTGGGTATTGCAGGCAGGAGGCTGTGAGTTTAATAAGTAAGGCAGTATTTGAACCCAGGTTCCAAATTTGAGGTCTAGTACAAATTTTTTTTTCTGTAATGATGGAATTTGGAGGTCTTTGACTTCTAAAGTGTCGTGTGGAAAATAACTCTTGTCCAAACACCATGCTCACCTCCAACACAAAGTTTTACCCAGTTTCTCTTACATAGAATGTTGTTCCCCTTCCTTTTCAAATTCCACTCATCTTCCAATGTCTGGTTTAAAAAAATATTGTCTGTCTTTAACTATTTCCTCCTATTAGTGTCTCTTTTTTTTTTTTTAACATGTCTACACTTAGCTTACCTTTAATACTCATGCCATATGCCATACGTTCTACTTGGTTACATATGCGAACCTAGTTCTTTCCACAAAACTCTCACACCAGTGATGGTGACAATATCCTTTCATTTCTTGTGTATCATTTCATGACTTAGTGTATCTACTCAAATTGTACTGCAAACGAATCATGCAGTAACTGGAATACAGGTTTTAAAACTTTTATAGCAACGTAATATTGTCATAATAGTTTATTTTATATTTTACAAATAGTAACAGCCCTCCACTATGGTTATTTGAAAAGCATCACCACAGAGAAGATAGTTGATACTCCAAAAATACTTAGCCTATTTTCTCAAAGGTAAAAATAAATTGAATATTCTATAATGTACTGTTCTTAATGTAAAAGACAATAATTAAATAAAAATAATTATTTAAACAAATAATAGTAACTCAGATCGATAGCAAGCCTGCAAAAAAATGAACTAAAATTCCCCAGATATATTTTCTGAGGCTGGATAACTCTTTAACAAAATGTTGGTGTAAATAAGCACTTCAGCATTAATAGATAAGTATACTCTTATAAAAGCTGAATAAAAATATCTTTGCCAGTTCTTATCACTACCTCAAAACTACTCTTTCTGCTGGTACCTATGACAGCAATGCTTTATCTTTCAATTTATACTTTTAAACTCTAGCCACTTCTCAAGATTCAAATATTCCATCCTGTGGAACATGTTTATTTAAATAGTTTATACTCTTCACATGTTGTATTATTATGCTATGCCCTAATTTACAGTAATTTGCTAATATGTCATATTTCCCTTAAGCTTCTTAAGGTCAAGACAATTTCTTATCATTTTCTATATTCCTCAGTGCCTTGCCCAAAATAGGTGTACAATAAATAAATGTTTGCTAAGTCAATATCATTGAATATGGCAAAATAATGTCCTTTTCAATATGGATAATGACTGGCTCTGCATGAGTAGGGCAGAGACTCTGAAGTATTTGACTAACAAGTTTTCTTTTTTTTTTTTTTCAGAATGGCTAGCCAACTTTAGAACTAGAGACCATGGAAAAGGTAATGGGGTGAAGTCATTGGATAACCTTGGCTTTACTCATAAATACACATCAAAGAGTCTTGAAGTTAAAATGGGCTGTGGACGTCATCTAAGCTAGCAGTCAAACCAGAAAAAATATTCCAGGGAATACGTGGAAGGTGTATTGAGCCACTAAAAACCTAAAAGTTAAGAGAACTGAGAATTCAAATGATGGTTACTTAAGAAAAATGTCATCTTACAGAAGAATACTTCTAATCACTACTGCAAAAGTCATACTTTTGACAAAAGTAGACTCATAAGGTTTATACACATTTCCAAATATTTGAAAGTGACACAAGCTTGATGTGTAGCTCTAAATGTTTTTGTAAGAGCTCCAGTGTGTTTTAGTTTGAAGCTTAATATACTCCTTAAGCAAATGACTTGAAGAACTAGTCCTGCCTTCTCTCAGCTCTCCCTCACAGAGAATGGGAACCCAGCCATTCAGAGTGGTTCCCTAGTACCCCCAGCTGCAGGGCCTGGGTGACATTCCTCTGTAGAAAAGCACTTTGGGACCGATCTACAGATGACTTCTTGTGTTTTCTTCTTTTGTATGAAGCTTCTGAGAGAACAGAAGGAAAAATGCAAGAACACATTGCCCTTCTATAATAGAGATCTGTTGTGCAGAGGCATGTACAACTGTGGACAGAATTCAACATTTTACATTAAATTCCCACACAGTTTATGGGGCTTCATTTAATAAACTGTATTTGAACTCTCTGTTTCCAATGTATGCCTATAGTTTCCTGTTCACTTAATTTTAAGGGATTACTTGTGTCCGCATTGAGAGATGTATCTGTTTCACTGTTGTTCTTGTATTCTCCTAATGATATTAGAAGTGACACTATCACGCAGTGATATGATCCTGGACACGCTATACATGGAGCAAAAGAGTATTCCATGTTTAGCCCAGCAGTCCATTCAATGACTTAAAATTGTGATGAAGAGAAGAGAAACACACGTCAAACACTCTAGTCAAAGTACCCAGAAGTGAAAATGGACTAATCTTGATTGATTCATGACTGACAAAGCCACATTACACACATTACTTATGATACTTGCTCTTTTTTGTGATGCCTTGGAGGCAATCAGCTGCTTCAAGATGAAGTTGAATGTCTCCCTCCCTGCCACTGGCTGCCGGAAACTCATTGAAGTGGACAATAAGCTCAAGCTTCGTACTTTTTATGAGAAGCATATGGCCACAGAAGTTACCGCTGACACTCTGAATGAAGAATGGAAGGGTTATGAGGCCTGAATCAGTGGTGGGAACAACAAACAAGGTTTCCCCGTTAAGCAGGGTGTCTTGACCTATAGCCATGTCCACCTGCAGCTGAGTTAGGAGCATTCCTGTTATAGAACAATGAGACCTGGTGAAAGAAAGTGCAAATCTGTTTAGGGTTGCATTGTAGATGCCAATCTGAGAATTCTCAACTTGGTTATTATTAAAAAAAGAAGAAGGAGGAGGAGGAGGAGGAGGAGGAGAGAAGGATATTCCTGGGCTGACTGAAAAGAGCTGGCAGAATCCACAAATTTTTCAATCTCTCTCAAGAAGGTGATGTCCGCCAATGAGCTGTAAGAAAGTCCTTTAACAAAGAAGGTAAGAAACCCAGGACCGAAGCACCCAAGATTCAGTGTCTCGTCACTCCATGTGTCCTGCAACACAAATGCTGTCACATTGCTTTAAAGAAAAAGCATACTAAGAAAAATAAGGAAGAGACCACAGAATATGCAAAACTTTTGACCAAGAGAATGAAGGACGTCAAAGAAAAATGCCAGAAACAGACTGCCAAGATATGCAGACTGTCCTCTCCGAGAACTTCTACTTACAAGGCTGATTCTAGTCAAAAATAAGATTTTTTTGAGTAACAGATAAGATCAGACACCCTTACCAACAAATTATGATACTTTTCTATAATTTTTTTTAAGAGGGTATATCTAGATACCACCTCTGTTACATAGAATTAGGTTTGATTGAAAGTGACTGAAAATTTCCAAAATGATAGTCATGAAAGCAAATCAGCATGCTTTTTGCTCACACACAATTAGACGGAAGTTTGACCATCCAGGTTGGGTGTGGCAGCTGTGCTTTATGAGTCAGCAGGATTTCCTACTCCTCAAACTCTCCCTGGGGTATGACTCCTTTACTCACAGTCATATGTAGCTGCCGTAACTCCAGGAAACACAACTTCATCCAAAGCTGCAGAGATGAAAAAGAAGTAAAAGAGCAAAAGACCCTCCCCGTTAAAAAGCGTCCCCGGAGGTCGTACACAAACAATTCTGCCCCTACTTCACTTTCCCAGATTTTGATCCATGGCCACATTGAACTGCAAGGTAGGTTAATAAATGTAATATTTATTTAAATGATGATGTTATCACTGAAGCCGTAAGGTTCCAGTTACTAAGAAAAAGGGAGAGAATAAATATTGAGAAGCAGCCAGGAATTTTTGATGCATATAATACCCATTCTATACTAGTGATGATTTCTTTTCAAGGAACTCTTTTATTTAGTTATTTGTTGAGTTAGTTATTCATTCATTCATTTTTAATTTCAGAGTTGTGGAGTCCATGTGAGGATTTGCTACATAAGTCAATTGCATGCAGATAGAGTGGGAGCTTCTAGCAAGCCCTCTCTCCCCTGGTAGTGTACATGATACTCAGTGAGTGCTTATGTGCCCTTTAACTCTACTCACTCCTCCCCATTAATGCCCAGTATCTGTTGTTCCACTCTTTGTGTTCACATGCCCAATGTTTAGAGCCTGTTGATGAGTGAGAACATGCTATATTCAGTTTTTTTTGTTTCTGTGATAGTTCACTTACAATGATGGCCTCCAGCTGCATCCATGTTGTTGCAAAGGACATGATTTTATTCTTTATGGATTGTGTGTATGTACCACATTTTCTTTATCTAGTCCACTTTCAATGGGCATCTGGGTTGGTTCCATGTTTTTGTTATGTGAATAGTGTTACGATAAACATATGCCTGCAGGTGTCTTTTTGGTATGGCAATGCATATTCTTTGGGTATATTCACAGAAGTGGGATTGCGGAATCATATGGTAGCTCAATTTTTAGAACTTTGAGAAAATGCCACACTGTTTTCCTCAAAGGCTGTACTGGCTTGCATTCCCGCCAACAGTGTACAAGCATTAAGGAACTCTTTCATATTTTAAAAAATTGGGAAATTCAGCCGAAGAATGTGAAAAGAATATGAATAAGTAATTCTTTAGGGGACACTCCAGTGAATTAAAAAATATGTGAAGAGAAACTCAACAAAATTAGTAATCAGATAAATGATACAACGTAGCATTTTGTATTCATTTATTAATTTTAGAAATTTGTGTCATTCCAAAAATTAGTAGAAATGTGGGTATACGAACATGTTCATGTTTTATCTGAAGCATGGAGACTCATTTGGAGATTGTTTTCTTAGTACTAATAAAAAATAGTTATGCATGTACTTTATCATATCCTGTGTGATTTCCCTTAATTAATAGCCTCAGAAGTCTATAAAAGGACATGTCAAGGATCTTATTTGGAACATTTTAGTGTACTGCAAACTGTTCTGTATTTGGATGCCTTTTCCTTGAAGATTTCATGCATGAGATGTGGTGAAGCTATTGTAAACAACCTCATGATGTAATATGGTTATACAAACTATATAGTCCATATGAAATATAAATATATGTACATGTGTACACACACATACATACAAAGCACATTGGTAAACCTTTTTTTTCTATTTTATCTTAAAGATGTGGGGTATAATTCAGGATTAGGTATACAAGTAAAGTTTGGGCCTCCCTTTGGTCCCCATTTTACCTGGTTTGAGATCAGGTACCCTTATTGATGTTGTGTCCTCCCACCCCAGCAGTATCCCACTACTACCAATCCCTTTCTTATAGTATTATGGTAAATGTTCATGGTGGTAAACCTTTAAAATGATGTTGAGTGAATAGTAAGCATATTCTAAGAAGTAAATAGCTATCTCTACATAAATAATATATGTGTATTTAAAATATATACACACAAAACATAGCATTATATATTTTTCAAAGACTTCTCCAAGGCATACGAGGAGATCCAAAAAATTCAGAATTATCTTTTTTGGAGGAGTGGGGAAAGGCAGGCCCCTTGTAGAACACTCAGAATTTGTTCCTCTGGATCAAATGGTCAACCAAAATTTTGATCTGGAAGTTTTGAGAAAACGGCATCACGATTTGTGGATGAAATGTCCCAAGATGTGGCAAACGGGTGACTGATTCTTCCACCATGACAATATACCTACCCACACCGTGCTGAGTGTTCAGCAGTTTTTGACCCACCTTCCTTATTTCTTATTCCTTATTTCTTCAAAATTGTCCCAAGCAACTTTTTTTGTTTCCCTGGATGAAAAAGTCTTCAAAAGGAAACGTCTTGCCCATGTGGGAGAGATGAAACTAAAAATGACAGAAGCACTAAAAGGCATCTACACTGATGAGGTCAAAAACTGTTGTGAGCAGTGGGAAAAGCATCTCACTAGGTGTATTGCATCAAACAGAGTAATTGAAATTTAAATATTTAAGAATAAATACACAACTTTTAATAAATAAATTCCAGTTTTGAGGGATGCCCCCTCATATATCTGGCACATGAGAGTAAACACCTATGTGAAAAAATTGGGAAATTCAAGTAAAGATTAAAAATAGTGCAAAATAACTAAAGTAGAGAAAAATGAGAGGGCACTTGCAAAGTCAATGGTGAGCTGAGATAATTAACTCAATTCAGTGCACTATTTCTCCCACTCCTTGAGTAAACTCTTTAAAACAGATTCTAATCCTTTTATTATTTCAGGTTGAAAAGAACGTATACCAAAATAATAGGCTTTCTCTCTCAATGTTTGTTGATTTGTTTGCCTGAATAGTGTGTTTTCTAAATGTTTAATCATATCCCTTGTTTGTCTTTTCTTTTTCACAAGCAGATGAAACTTCCTCCCCAATAAGCAAATGGAAGAAATTGTGCCTGTCACTTCAGGGAAGCTATATGGCAGGGTGGAAATACATTTTTTTAATTTTTTTTATTTTGAGTCCTTGGAGGACCCAAAGGGCCTTGTAAAAGAGATGAAGGGGGGATGGGGTGTGAGGTTGCTGAAGAGGTAAAAGGGGAGAGCTGACACAGCATCTTAGAGAAGCAGGAAGAGAGTTTGTGGCCATCCTGCCTCTCCTGCCCTCAATTCTGCAGAGTCTGGAGAAGGAAGAGCAGAGGGCCCTCTGGTTCCCAGGGAAGGGTCTGAGCCAGACTTTCTGATGAGTGGGGAGAAATAGCTGTGTGGTGAGTATCCAGGCAGACAGGATCCCAGACAGTCTCACAGAAGATTCTCCTCACTCAAGGCTGTTATAGAAGGAGCAAAGAGTCAATGCTCCTGAAGGAGACACTCACACACAACTCATCCTTCCTTCCTAACAGGCTTTGCTCCTTAGGAGCTCTTCCTACTTCTCTTTTTGCCAAAGAAAATCTGGGCTCCTGAACATGTATTGTCAAATCATATGATGATGCTATAACATTGACCCAGGGATCAACAAAATCTGAATAAAAGATCCAAGGTATAAATGGTATGCTGCAAATGACCACTTACAATGGCAAGGACAGTAGAGTTCTTGCACATCTTAGGATCTGGTTATTATCTATGAGGAGGGAGAAGACCCCAAATGATCACTATCATCTATACAAGGGGGGACCCCCCAAAAAAAAAACTCAATTATCTTTTGGAGAGCAGGCACCTTGTAGTACAGGCTTCCCCTGCTAGGTAAGTGTTCCAGAAACCCATGAGCATCAGTGTACCAGCTAGTGTTATTGTGAAAGGCTGTATTCACTTTCAGTGAATTTCTTTTTTTCTTTTTCTTTTTTTTTTTTTTTTTTGGGAGAGAGATTATTTCAACACATTTGTCCATTTCAGGTTGGATGATTTACAAGCACACCTGCCTACACCCACTAAGTGTTCAGCAATTTTTTTTACCAAAAACAGCATAACCCCGGTGGCCCCATCCTCCCTATTCACCTAATCTTGCCCCAAGTGACTTTTTTTGTTGCTTCCCCAGGTGAAAAAAAGTCCTCAAAAGGAAAAATTTTGCCAACGTGGAAGAGGTGAAACAAAAAAATGGCAGAAGCTCTAAAAGGCAACAAAATTGATGAGTTCAAAAATTGTTTTGAGCAGTAGAAAAACATCTCAATAAGTATATTTCATCAAATGGAGAGTACTTTGAAGGTGACTGAAGTTGAAACATGCAAGAATAAATACGCAATTTTTTAATGAATAAATTCCTGAATTTTTGCGTTCTACCTCATACCTCCTCTTCATAATATCCATGCAGAGGTGATGAGGGAGAAGAGCCCACTCCCTGTCCTACCACTCACCATTGACACTTGGTTTTCCCCTTTGCGTGCCACTCGAGGTTTGTTCATTAGTTTCTTTTTTTTGAGTTGGAGTCACTCTGTCACCCAGACTGGAGTGCTATGGCCCCTCCCAGCCACCGCAGCCTCGACCTGCTGGGCTCCGGCGATCCTTCCGCCTCAGCCTTCCAGTAGCTGGAACTACAGGCTCACGTTACCACGCCGGGCCAATTTTTTTTTATTTATTGTAGAGATGAGGTCTTGCCAAGTTGCCCAGGCGGGTCTCGAACCTGCGGGCTCAGGCAATCCACTCACCTCAGTCTCCCAAAGCGCAGGATTACAGACTGAGCCACTGAGCTCGGTTTGTTCATTAGTTTCTTAGGGCTCTAGGTCAGAGCAAAGAGTTGACTTGCTATTTGAGGGTGAATGGGGCCACCAAAAGCCTATGGGACCAGGTAATAGCAGATGTTCTTCCATTCAAGTCTTGTCTGATTTTTACTTCCCTGAGATTTTAAGAACAGGAAAGACAGAGCTTTTTGTAGGACCATACACTCTTCAGCCAAACCTTTGGACCCAAAGTCAGTTGGAAAGCTAGCAGTGCTTCTGGCTAAATGTCAGATGCCCAGCCTAGGGCCTCTAGGCTCTCAATGGCTTCCTGGCTTGTGCACACACAGTTTACATCTGCTATAAAACTTGAAGATCTGCATCACTGCACAAGCTAAGCCCTAGGTAATATCTGTCCACCTGAGATGGCGTGCCCAACAGACTTTCTCTAGCCTGGTTTTCTTCACCGGCCACTTGTTTTGGAGTCTAGAAAACCAGTACCCTGTTTTCCATGCTATTTGGACTTGCGGAAGAGACCTCATGCACCTGGCTCCCCAAGTGCCTCAGATGGTGATTCTCCAGGACTGCCCTGCAGCATTCTCCAGATCTAGATGAAATTGTCCAGAACAGGCTCCCTCAGACTGTGTAGCCTTTAGTATCTGTGGTCATTTGGCTATTTTTCTTGTTCCCAGTAGCTTACTAGTCCTCAGTATAGATCTTCCCTGGCTCACTATCATCCAACCTTTTGCCATCTTACTCCCCACATTCACACTGCTCCCAGCACATTCTGAATGTGCACACCTAGCCTTTCTTCCTTTCTGCAGAAAGCCTCGTCTCCACCCACTTAAACTAGAACACCATGTATACATTTAAAGTGTTCAAAAGGAGATCACCTATCATGATTGACATGACTAGCAAAGTAGACAACTTTTGCACTGGAAAGTGATGGCATTTGGACTGGGTTTGATTAAAGAGTGCCGGACTGATGTTTGCCATCAGTATAGGGTCACATGAATTTGGTAGGGAAGGAGTCCTGTAGCTTTCATGGGATTTTATCTTTATGTCAACAGCTTTAGGGGGGACAAATCTTTTTTGGTTACATGGATGCATTGTATAGTGATGAATAAGTTTGGGTTTTAAGTGTACCCACCACCCCTCCCTGTACACATTGTAACTGATAGGTGATTTTTCAACCCCCCACCCTTTCCCAACCTCCCCCTTCTGAATCTCCAGTACTCATTATACCATTCTCTATGCCTTTGCATATCCTTAATTTCGCTCCCCCTTTTAAGTGAGTACATGTTCCTGTGTTAGTTCATTTGGGATGATGTTCTCCAATTCCATCCAAGTTTCTGCAAAAGACATATATCCATTTTTCTTGATTGCTGAATAGTATCCCATAGTCTATATACTCTGCATTTACATTAACCACGGATCAGTTGATGGGTATTAAGGTTGATTCCATGTCTTTGCAATTGTGAAATGTGCTGCAATGAAGATGAGGGTACGTGTGTCTTTTTTTTTTTTAATAATGATCTCTGCTCCTTTGGGTAGATACCTAGTAGTGGGATTGCAGGATCAGATAGATCTTCTTTTAGCTATTTGAGTAATCTCCACACTGCTTTCCATAGAGGTTGTACTAATTTACACTTCCACCAACAGTGTATAAGTATTCCCTTTTCTATACATCTGTACCCGCATCTACTGTTTTTTGATGCTTTAATAATAGCCATAAAGTGGTATATCATTGTAGTTTTAATTTGCATTTCCCTGACAATTAATGATGCTGAACATTTTTTCATATGTTTCTTGGTCATTGGTATATCTTCTTTTGAGAGATGTCGGTTCATTTTTTAATGGGATCATTTGCTTTTTTCTTGCTGATTTGTTTGAGTTCTTTGTAGATTCTGGGATATCAGTTCTTTTTCAGTTATATAGTTTGCAAATATCTTCTCCCATTCTGTAGTTTGACTATTTTCTCTGTTGATTATTTATTTTGCTGTGCAGAAGCTTTTTAGTTTAATTAAGTCCCACTTGTTTGTTTTTGTTGCATTTGCTTTTGGGGTCTTAGCCATAAATTATTTACCTAAGCTAATGTCCAGAATAATTTTTCCTAGGTTTTCTTTTAGTATTTTTATGGTTTCAGGTCTGACATTTAAATCTTTAATCCTTCTTGAGTTAATTTTTGTTTATGGTGAGAAATAGGGATCAAGTTCCATTTTACTGCATGTAGCTATTCAATATTCCCAGAACCATTTGTTGAATAGGGTGTCCTTTCCCAGTGTATATTTTTGTCTGCTTTGTTGAAGATTGGTTGGTTGTAAGTATTAGAGTTTATTTCTGGATTCTCTATTTTCATTTCATGTGTCTGCTCTTGTACCAATGCCAGGATGTTTTGGTTACCATAGTCTTGTAATATAATTTGAAGTCAAGTAATGTGATGCCTCCAGCTTTGTTCTTTTTGTTTAGGGTTGCTTTGGCTATTCTGGCTCTTTTTTGGTTCCATATGAATTTTAGGATTGTCTTTTTCTAATTCTGTGGGGAAATGATGTTTGTAATTTGATAGGGATTGCGTTGAATCTGTAGATTACTTTGAGTGATATGGCCATTTTAACAATGTTGATTCTTCCAATCCATGAGCATGGAATGTTTTTCCATTTGTTTGTGTTCTCATAATTTCTTTCATCAGAATTTTGTAGTTCTTGTAGAGATCTTTCACCTCCTTGGTTAAATGTTCCTAAGTATTTTAGCTTTTTGACTGCTTTTGTAAATAGAATTGAGTTCTTGATTTGAGTCTTGACTTGCTCGCTATAGAAGCATAGCAGTGCTACTGATTTGTTTATGTTAATGTCGCATACCGAAGTCTGCTGTTAGTCTGTTTGGTTTACCATTGTAAGTTATTTGATGCTTTTGTCTCACTGTTCTTAAAATTCTTTCCTTCACATTAATTTTCATAACCTCATGATTGTATGCCTTAGGGATGACCTTTTTGCAATGACTCTTCTGGGAATTCTTTGAACTTCTTGTGTCTGATTGTTTAAATCTCTGGCATGGCCAGAAGTTTTCTTCAATTATTCCCTCAAATAAGTTTTCCAATCCTGTTTTCTCTTCTTCCTCAGAACACCTATCGTTCTTAGGTTTAGATGTTTCACATAATCCCACTTTTCTTGGAGACTTTTTCTGGTTTCTTGATTCTCTTTTATTTATTGTTGTCTGATTGGGTTAATTCAAAAGCCTTGTTTTCAAGTTCAGAGATCTTTTCTTCTACTTATTCTAGTCTACTGTTAAGACTTTCTACTGCATTTTGTACTTCCCAAAATGAGTCTTTCATTTCCAGAATTACAGTTTGTTTTTGTTTCTTTCTTTTTTCTTCTTTAAGGTGTTCATCTCTTTGGAGAATTTTTCATTCATGTCCTGGATATTTTTTTATGTTGGCTTTCAACTTTCTCCTGAAGCTCATTGAGCAATTTTATAATCAATCTTTTTAGTTCTATCTCTGGCATTTTAAAGGTTTCATTTTGGTGGGGATCCATTGCTGAAGGGTTAGTGTGGTCTTCTCTTTTCATAATGTCAGAATTATTTTTCTGGTTTTTTTTTCTCATTTGGTTAGACTATTTATTCTTATTTGGGGTTTTCAGGAGGCTGACGTAGGCACTGTAGGGTTCTCTTGATTATTAGGGTTCCCTTCATGTGGTGAGTTTCTCAATTATAATTTAGTGCTGTACTGGGTACTTACACAAGCTCAAGGCAGTCTGAGTGGCTGGGGTAGTTAGGATAATGGTGTTAACTATCACCTGGTGTTAGCTATCAGACCTTCCCCAAAGCTGAGGTATTATATCAAATGTAATGGGCTGTGCCTGTTGACTTTTGGACAGGATGTGACACTTGTGAGAGACAGTCAACTGTAATGATAGCTGAGGGCTTTCTGATTGGCCTATGTTGCCCTACAGGAAGTACCTAGCCATCCTAGGCAGTGCGTGGGGCTGTGGGCATTATCCAAGATCTCCTTCTGCTTTGGGCCTTCTAGAAGAGTGAGAGGGAAAACACTCAAGCTCAAGCTGTGTGCAGGATGGCTACCCCAGTGGAGGTTGAGAAGGAGTCTGGCCACTGGGGTAATGCTGTTATGAAGAATCTACACAAAAGAGTTTACAGGAGGAGTGAAAGGTTGCTACGGCAACAAGTTCTATCCAACTCCCTAACCTTAGCCTCAGGCAGTCTGTACTCAGAATCTCAAAGAGCAGCCAGCCTTAGGTGTTCTCTCTGCAGTCTGACAGCCTACTCAAGGCAGGAACTGTCTGCTGCAGCATTATTTGCCCTGGGGCTCATTTCTATGCTGGCTAGAAAACAGCTGACAGCAGGAGTTGAGTTCTCAGAAAATGATGGCTTGGGTCACTTGGGTTGTTGTTGTTGTTGTTGTTGTTGTTGTTTCCTGGAACACTCCACATGGGTTTCAGCAGAGCATAGCTATGAGTAAGGCAATTTTCCATGAGGGTACTGGAGTACCAAGAGCATCAGCGGGCCATCCAAGTTGATGACAATACCACAGAATTTCTGAATTTCCCCCACTCACCTCCCCACCTCTGTCCAGGGGCTGCTCATGGTTTGTGTGGTGATAAAGACAATTCTGGCTAGTTGCAACCCACAGCTATCAATTTTTTTTTTCCTTTGCACTCTGTGGATATCCTCACTTCTTTGGTGAGTCATGGGTCATGCTGCTGGTCCTATTTCTCTCTGAGTGCTGAGGAGCTCTCTGTATTTTGGTTTACTCTATGGGAAAAACACACTCCAGTGGCTTCTCATCAAGAGAAAGATAGTTTTATGTCCTGGCATCCTCCCTACAGATCTCAGGTCACAGAGTTACGGAGGCATGTCAGAGCAACTTGGGTCTCCGGGAGAAGAGAAGACCAAGCAATAAAGACACTACCAAACTTTGTGCACAAGTGCAAGAGACAAATAATTCCTGTAGCTCTTGGGTTCCCTTCACTGTCAGTAGGTGGCAAGAAGACCCAAAGGCCCCTACTATAAATCTGTGTGTGTGTGTGTGTGTGTGTGTGTGTGTGTGTGTGTGTGTGTGTGTGTGTGTTGAGTTATATTTGTTTTGTATATATATATGAGTGGGGGCCCCCCAAAAAAGAAATTATTTTTTGAAGAGTGAGCCCCTTGTAATACAGCACCAGTATACTAGCTAGTGTTGTTGTGAGAGGCTGCATTCAGCTCCAGTGAATTATTTTTTCATTTTTGGAGATTCTTTCAATGCATTTGCCCATTTCATGATGGGTGGCTTATGAACACACCTGCCCACAATATGCTAAGGGTTCAGGAGTTTCTGACCAAAAACAGCATGGCCCCCATGCCCCACCCTCCCTATTCAACCACTCTCACCCCAAGCAACTTTTTTTGTTTCCTGGATGAAAAAAATTCTCAAAAGGAAATGTTTTGCCTGTGTGAAAGAGGTGAAACAAAAAATGACAGAAGCACTAAAAGGCATCAAAATTGATGAGTTCACAAACTGTTTTGAGCAGTGGAAAAGCATCTCATTATGTGTATTGCATCAAATGGAGAATATTTTGAAAGTGACTGAAGTTTAAAATATGTAAGAATAAATACACAATTTTTTATAAATAAATTCTGGGGTTTTGGGAGGTTCTCCTCATATGTTTATATATATATTTATTTATTTACATACGTGTGTATACATATATATAATTACATGCAATATCTATATTTATTTATGCAAAAACTTATTGTATGGCCCAAGGACAAACCCATCTCACCCTCTGATGGGTTGCTGAAACATCAACTGCCAAAGCAGATTGATAGGAGAAAAGGCAAACAAGCGTATTAACATGTATGAGAGTCATGCAAAATGTAAACACTCAAAGAAAAGCAAGATGGTTGACTTTTTATAATATCTCGAGGTTATAGAAAGAATGGGTTCTTGGACAGGGGCATTTGTACATTGGACTTAATGTGCCATCGTCATTTTTTTCTTTCTGTGTTTGAGATAAGTTGAGCTTAGGGCTTTCTGTAGCTTCCAGGTTATGAATGGGCAGTTACTTCCACCATGTTGAACTGACCTCACCCCACAAACTAGTCCCTAGTTTGGTGATGGGCATCATCCATCCACCTGGGGTGGCAAGGTCAAACAGTCTGCTTCTAACTTGGTTTGCTTCTCATCTGTTGGAGCCCACAAAAGTTTATCCAGCCAACCTCTTGTTTTTCACACGTTTCATACTTATGGCAAGGACTTTGGACACCTGGAACTTTATTTGTCTTTAATTTAGGTGTTCATCGGGCCTCCCCTGTAGAGTCTTCCAGACCCAGATAGAACCAGCCAGAACAGGCTTACTTGGAACTGAGTTACCTTCAGCATCTGAGGCTAATGAAGGCCCCAGAAGCCCACAGTGCAGTGAGCCTTGGCCTGGCTGTCCGTTCACCCTGGTATCGTCTGATGCCACCCACATTCACAGTGCCCCAGCACATCCTGAGGACTTGGACTTAGCCCCGCTTTCTGTTCATACTGAGTGTTCAAAAAAAGAGCATGCATCCTGATTGAAAAGTTTGGGTAAAGATAACTTTTCCATGGAAGCTGATGGCCCTTGGGCTAGGTCTGTTTAATCAGGGTAGAATCACGTGTAACTGGCAGGGAAGGATTCCTGTGTACTTTCTGAATCCCTTCACTGACAGTAGTGGCAAGAGGCCTATGGCCTCTAGAATTAACGACACTGCATCTGTGTTGTGTGGGTATGTCTTTGTGTTTGTGCTCTTTTCAAGTCCAATTCTTTTCATTTCATTTAAAAGTTGAGTTTTCCCTTTAAAAGACAGAGAGTTGTCTGACAGTTTTGGGGCAAAGGGGACACCACAGCCTGTGGGGCCAAGTCATATCATATTGTCTTCCATTCAAGTTCTATCTGGTCACTCTCTCCTCGACATTCTAAGAAAAGACGGGGTTTTCTGTAGGGCCATTTACTTCTCATCCTAGCTTTTGCATCCAAAAGCAGGTCTGAAAACTTGAAGTGATTCAAGCCCAAGGCCAGATACCCAGATCAAGGTCTCAGGGTTCTCTGCGGTTTCATGGCCTGTGCATGAGCAGTTCACGATTGCCCTGATAGGCCCACATCATGACACAAGCTAGGCCCCAGTTTGGTGACAGGCATAATCTATTCACCTGAGGTGGTACTGTACAATAGTTTTCCTCTGAAATGGTTTTCTTCACCTGTCACCTATGTGGAGTCTAGAAGGTCAGACACCCATTTTTCATGTATTTTTGTACTCATGGAAGGGGCCTCAGGCACCTGGCTTCCCCAGACACCTCCAATTTAGTTGTTCTTCAGGGTTGCCCTGAAGGATTTTCTAGTTCCAATAGAACTGGCCAGAATGAACTTACTCAGGACTATGGAGCCTTTAGCATGTCTTGCCAGTTTTCTGGTTCCCAAAAGTCCACAATCGTTCTCAGGGCAGACTTAAACTGACCTTGATGTCCTTCCACCCAGGTACCATCTTAGTGCAGCCCCTCGTACTGCTCCCAGTACATTCTCAAGGATCAGACCCAGCCTCTTCATCTTTGCAGAAAGCCTCTTCTCCACACACTTAAACTGGAACACTATCATTTGTATCCACCTAGGACTTCAAAAGGAGAGCACCTATCTTACCTGACAGATCTCGAAAAGTTGACAGCTTTCCCACTGGAAGGTGTTGGCACATGGGGCCAGGTTTCCACTGAGAACCAGGCAATCCAGGCCATGGGAGAGCACTGTGACCCTCCAAAGCCCTGTATCTAACTTGGGGAGTGGCCAGGCCCAGAGACTGTGAGAAGAAATGGCACTGGGTAGTGTCTAACACACATTCCCAGACCTGGGCACTCATAGGAGAATGCCATTCTTGACCTTAGCTTTTGGCAAGCTATGAGGAATCTTGCGAGCTAGCAGAGGTGAAAGCCACTGGCATTAGAGAGTCTCACGACAGGGAATGGTCATCTAGGTCTCAAGGGGCAAAAGGACCCCACAGCCAGAATTGAGAAATGAGGATACTGTGAGCTCTAGTCGCAGATGCTGGAATTGGGCTTCTCCCTATTCATGGTACCATAGCAACAGGAGATTTGCCTGCGAGGCAAAGTTTTGACCCAGGAATCGAGTTTTACTGACCAGAGCAGTTTCACAGATGAATGCGAACTGTGTGGGACTTAACTAATTGTCATGACTCGCTACCAAAGTTGGGACAGGGGAGTGAGTCCCACCAGGCCTCACATGTGAGAGAGAAGCAGATCCCATTCCTGTTAACTGAACTGTGGCACCAGGACTGCCTCTCTATTTCCATGCTGGGACTTTGGCACAGCAGCTCTGCTCCTCACCAACACTTCTCTAAGGGTTCAAGAAATGTGCTCCTGGCCCCCTATCGGGGCTGGTGCTTGCACCTGGCATTGGAAGACCTGAGTGCAGGCTTGCCCAGTCTAGCCCCACCCAGCTTCACTTCCTGCCTCCAAGACAAAGTGCTGGACCCAGAACACTGAGTGTCCCACAGGTCAACCCATAGACTGGGACTTCTGAGTACCTGGTTAACAAAGGTTGAGCATAAACCCTACTGCTACCACTGCTGCTGGTTCTTGTCTGGAAGTGCTGCCTTGGACAGGAGGTCAACCCACAAAGCCCATTACAACATCTGCTGACTGATGTGCACAGAACTTGTGAATAAGATAAGCTTTTCATGACCTCTGTTACTATCATTGTCCACATCATCCTGGCTACTCAGTATTCCTGGGTCCCCTATTCTGTTCCATTTATCTATATGTCTATCTTTATGCCAGTACCATGATGTTTTGCTTACTATAACCTTGTCGTATAGTTTGAAGTCAGGTAATGTAATACCTCCAGTTTTGTTATACAGAGATAATCTAATTCCTGTTTTCCAATTTGAAAACCTCCTTGATTTTTTTTAAAACAATTTCAGTAGGATTGGTATCAATTCTTCCTTGTATGTCTGGTAGAATTTGGCTATGAATTCATCTCGTTTGGGGCTTTTTTTGTTGGGAGAATTTTTATTACCGATTCAATTCATTTTTCACTATTGATCTGTTCAGGACTTTTTTTTTTTTTTTGAATGAAGAGTTTCACTCTGTCACCCAAGCTGGAGTGCAGTGGCACACTCACAGTCACCACAGCCTCGACCTGCTGGGCTCAGGTGATCCTTCTGCCTCAGTCATCCAAGTAGCTGAAAACAGAGGCATGTGCCTCCATGCCTGGTTAATTTTTTGATTTTTTATTGTAGAGATAAGGGCTCACCTAGTTGCCGAGGCTGGTCTTGAACCCGTGGGCTCAAGCAATCCTCTCGCCTCAGCCTCCCAAAGTGCTGGGATTATAGCGCCTGGCCAGGATTTTTATTTCTTCGTGGTTCAATCTTTGAAAGTCTTACGTTTCCAAGAATTTATCCATTCCTCTAAGTTTTCTAGTTTATATGCAAACTAGGAGACCAAAAAATGGAATTATTTTTTGGAGGACAGTCCTCTTGTTGTACACTCGGAATTTGTATAGCTTCAGATCAAATAGTCAGCCAAAGTTTTTATCTGGAAGTTTTGAGAAACTTGTGTCATGATTTGCAGAAGAAACATCCTGAGTGGTGACAAACAGGTTCTTTTACCATGACAGTGCACCTGCCCACAAGGCACTGAGTATTCAGCAGTTTTTGAGCAAAAACAGCATGACCCCCTTGCTCCACCCTCCCTACTTACTGGATCGCACTGAGGAAATTATTTTTTGTTGTTTCCCTGGATGAAAAAAAGTCCTCAAAGGGAAACGTTTTGATGTGGAAGAGGTGAAATTTAAAAAAACGGCAGAAGCACTAAAAGGCATCAAAATTGACGAGTTCAAAAACCATTTTGAACTGTGGAAAGCCATCTCGATAGGTATATTGCATCAAGCCGAGAGTACTTTGAAGGTGACTGAAGTGTAAACATGTAAGAATAAATGCACAGTTTTTTATAAATAAATTCCATTTGAGGGGGACCCCCTTGTACTTAGGATGAATTTGATTTTTTTAAATTTATTGAGATTTATCTTGTGGCCTATTACATGGTCAATTTTTTTGAGAATTTTCCATGCACAGATAAGAAGAATATATATTCTGTGGTTGTAGAGTAGAATGTTCTATAAATATCTGTTAGACTCATTTGGTATATTTTCCAATTTAAGTTGAGCATTTCTTTGTTGATTTTTTTTTTTTTTTTTTTTTTGGCTCCAGTATTTGTCTAGTGCTGTCAGTGGGGGTATTGAAGTTCCCCCCAATTATTGTTATTGCTTCTATCTCTTTTCTTTTATGTAGTAATGTTTGTTTTATAAATCTGTGTGCTCTGGTGTTTGGTCCATACATATTTAGAATTTTAATATCTTTGGTTGAATCGATCCCTTTATCATTTCTATAATGACCTTCTCTGTCTTTTTTTTTACTCTTGTTTACTTGAAGTCTGTTTAAATATAGCTAATCTTTCTTGCTTTTGGTTTCTGTTTTGTGGAATATCTTTTTCCATCCCTTCACTTTGAGTCTGTAAATGTCTTTACCAGTTAGGTGAGTTTCTTGTATGCAGCATATCACTGAATCTTGTGGGGTTTTTGTAATCTATTGTGCAACTTCTATTTTTCAAGTAGAGTCTTTTCTCCATTTCTGTTTAGGATTATTATTGACAAGTGAGCTTTTGTGCTTTCATAATGTTAATTACTACTTAGTTGCTTTGCTCTGTCAATTGTGAAATTGCTTTATAATACCTGTCTGTTTTAAACTCTTCATGTGTTGCCCTTTTGTTTCCATATTTATAACTCTTTTTTGTATTTCTTGTGAGGTCAGTCTAGTGGTGACAAATTTCCCCTGGTGTTTCCTTTTCGGGAAAAGACTTTATTTCTCCTTCATTTATGAAGCTCAGTTTAGCAGGATACAAAATTCTTGGTTGATAGATTTTTTTCTTTAAGAAGACTGAAAATACAATCTCAATCTCTTTTGACTTGTAAGGCTGTGCTGAGAAGACTACTGTTAGTCTGACAGAATTATCCTCATAGGTGATTAGACACTTCTCTCTTGCTGTTTTAGAATTTTTTTCTTTCACATAGGCTTTGGATAGTCTGATGACTATATGACTTGGTAAAGTTCTTTCTACAGTGTAGCTACCAGGAGTTCTCTGAGCTTCTTTTATCTGTATATCTATGTCTCTAACAAGATCAGGGAAGTTTTCCTAAATTATTCCCTCACATATGTTTTTCATACTTTTTCCTTTTTCTTCTTGTCCTTCTGGAATAGCTATAACTTAAAAATTTGGATACTTTACATAATCCCATATTTCTTGAGGAGTTTGTTCATTTTTTTTGTATTTTTTACTTTATTTAACCAGGTTAATTCAAAAGACCTGTCTTCTAGCTCTCAAATTGTTTGGTCTAGCCTATTGTTAAAACTTTCAAAAGTATTTTCTAATTCCTTCAAAGAATTTTTATTTCAAGAAGTTCTGTTTGTTTTATTTTTTAAAATTATATCTCTTTTTGTATACCCTGAATTATTTTTCTGATTTCTTTGTGTTGGTTTTCAACTTTCTCTTGGATCTTAATAAACTTCTTTAAAGTCAATATTTTTAAAATCTTTATATGGTATTCTAAAGACTTTATATTGGAATCTATTGCTGGAGAGACAATGTTATCCTTTGGGGATATTTTTTTTTATACTTTCAGAATTGTTTCTCTGGTTCCTTCTCATCTAAATAACCTATCTCTCCTTCTTATATTTGAATTTTCTTTTGGTTGGCCAGAATTTTTCCTCCTTAAGGATGTGACTATAATGAGTATTGCTTAGGATCCTTTAGTTTTGGTTCTGGATGCTTTCAGTGGCAAAGACTTCATATAAATTCCTTGGTTGTAAATAGCCTTTGTATTGTGGCTTTTACAAATGCTGGTTATAGTAGTGATGTACTGGGAATGTAATCAGGCTCGCTGCCTCTTGCAGGGCTGTGATGGTGGTGGCCTCAAGACACTTATCTCATTGCCCAGTGTTCTACACTTGTATCAGATGATTTTCTATTGAGGGTACGGTTCAGCCTCCAAGCTAGTAGGTGACGCTTACAGATAAAAGCTGGCTGTGTCCAACACAATGAGTATATGCTTGATCTTTGTTTGCCATGAGCAGCTCTCTGATGCCTTACGCAATGACTCATCCTGTGACATAAACAGTAGTCTGAGCTCCCTGCTCAGCCCAGATCAGGGGATCAAGCAGAATAGGGCCTGACTGGGCAGAATCCCCAGTGGCAGGTATAAATGCAAGCTCTGAGGAAGGGACCAGAGGACAGTCATCTAGCATCCACAGATGTGTCAGGGCATGGGTTGGAGAAACCTCCACTGCCTTAAGTTATCTGCTTAGGAAGGAAAGGGGAGCCTAAACTCCTAACCTAGAAGGGTATGTGTTCCAAGTGCCTAGAGAAATGTCCATGCATAGAGTAGAGAGGGTGCCACTGCATCAAGATATCTGCACCTGATGGGAACAGCTCAGGCTCCTAATCCATGTTACTGGATGTGCTGAATATCTGGAAATTTGTCAGGTGTGGAGTAGAGAGAGCATCTCTGTACCAAGATCTCTGCATGGGAAGAAAGGGGCAGATTAGGTCCTTATTCCTGATGAGCAGGGGTGCCAAATACCTGAAAATATGCTTAGGCCTGGAACAGAAGGCGTACCTCTTCACCAAGTTATTTTCAAGGGAAGAGAAGTGTGATCCAGGCTCCCAAACCAGGTGAGCAGGAGAAGGTCTGCCTTCCTCCCACTCCCTGGAACTGGTAGACCATATTTCCCTGACTGACCAAGGTAGCAGACTGGGGCATCCAGCAATGACACACACAGACCAGCCCCAACTCCCAAAGCTGCTCCTGGCTGCAAATCACATTGCCCAGATGAAACTACAACTTTTGGCAACTTTCCTCCTGCTCTAGTCAGACAACAAGAGAGAGCCCCATTCTAGCACCTACTGGAGGAGCACACTCCACACTTGCCACTCAACTGTGTCTGTGGAGCCCCTTTCCCTGCCCCAGGGCAAGTGCTCCAATCTCCAGCCAGAGACTAAAATGCCTGCAGCAGCCACAGCAACCATATCACAAAACAGTGACTGACTTTGTATGAGTCTGACTTTTCCCACTCTTTCCTTCTCATCATCTCCTGACCTTTTGCCAAGTTAGCTACAAGGTTTGGGAGAAACAAGGTACTCTTCTGTGGCCTGGATTGCACAGCTCCCTAGTGGAAAAATAAATCATAGAGGGGACTCTCTGCCTGACTCACCTAGTAGGACTTCACTCACTTTTGTCAACCAAACACCATCACTCAGGCTACTTGCCAACCTACTCTTCCCAGGGATCTGGAGTGTCCTTCACTTTTCAGGTGAATTTCTATATTCCTTCTTGAATAAAAACTCAGTGTTGATCTTTACACACTATTTTATTATTTCCAAGTGGATAAGGCAGGCTGAAAGCCTGTAATCCACTGGCTTGGACAAAAAAAAAAAAAACCCCACTTTTTAAAATATACACGAAAAGTCTACACTCTAAAGCAAATTGTACAAAAATAGTAATAACAATTGCCTTTGAATGGTAGGATAATGAATGATCTGTATTTTCTATTTTTTAATCTCCAAATTTTTTATATAAAAATTAAAAGTATTTATATACTCAGAAATCTGCCTATCAGCTGTATGTCAGCAGAAAACCACACTTCTTCCTGCCTCCAGATGTCAAAGGATGGCTACAATTCTGATGCTCTTTCCTTTGTTTTGTTTTTTTTAATTTTTATTTTATCAGAGACTGAGTCTCACTATGTTGCCCAGGGTGGTTTTGAACTCCCAGACTCAAGTGATCCTCCCACCTTAGACTCCCAAATTGCTGGAATTATAGGTGTAAGCCACCATGCCTAGCCTAGATGCTCTTTCTAAAAATTATTTCAACCTCTCCACATTGAAATGAGTCTGGATCTCATAGTAGTATCACCACTAGCCCAGGGACCTCTATTTATCCCATATATGTTATAGGGTTTAACAGAATCCCTGAAATTATCTACAAAACAGATCTATAACAAAGTGATGAAACATTTGTTTTTTGTCTTTGCCTACCAGATAACCAGTAAGTTCAGAAAAGCTTTTACTGTGTTCCAAACAGAGTTGTATAGAACATGTCATCGTCCCAGAGCCTACCTTAACTAGCTCCACAAGTCCACAAGATGGAGCTGTTACTTCTTTCTATTTAAAATATTCTCAGTACAAGGAAAAGAAATCTGAGCAGGTCAGGCATTAAACAGATGTTTACTGTATGATGAGGTCTGCATATTTTAAAACTAAAAGAATATCAACTCCTAGCATGATGGAAAGCATGCCAACGTGTATAAAGACACACTCCCCATCCTTGGAATCTTTTGCTGACGATGTTTATAAGTGGATGTAGTGGTGGTGTTGTTGCTGTTGTTGCTGTTTTTATTGGGTTATATTCCCTACCCCCTGGTAGGATAAGCAGTTGAGGAGTAATAATTTGAAAATTCTTCCCCTCCATCTTAAGTGCAGACCAGCACCCACTGTGCTGTGAGAGTCTGGAAGTAAATGAAACAAACCATCAGGAGCAGGCTTGCTTCCCATTGCACTGTCTTCTTCTTCAATCCCAGTCACTCCTCTATCCCATCCCAGTGACTTGCCTTCTACCATACCAATGGAACTGCTTTTGCCATAGTCACCAATGACCTCCTGGTTATATGGCTCAATGGGCACTTTTCTGCTCCCAACAGTAAGCAGCACCCTCCAGTCATGACTGCTGTTACTACAACCTTCCTTGGTTTTATGCCTGTCTTGAAGACCCGTTTTTCTTGGGTTCCTTAACTGGCTTCCCCTGCTGTTGACACAATGAATGTTGCAGCACTTTGAGACTGAGGCTTGGGTCCCTCCCCCATCTAAACCCTCTCTGTGACTGAGTTCTCTCAAAGTTGCATAGCTTTAAAGATCATGTACCTTCTGATTTATATTTTCAAGTCAGTCTCATAGACTAAACTGCCTACTCAACACCTCCAATTACATGTCTAAAAACAGGTCAAAATTAACTTGTCCCAAATGGAACATCTGATTTTCTTTCCCCTTCCCATTTCAAAATGTTCCCATCTCTCCACTACCTCAGTAAATGACACTATCACATACCTGGTTGTTCAAGTTAAAACCTATCAGCCATTCTTGATTCCTCCTCTCTTTGATTTCTCATGTTCAACCTACCTCAAAGACTAGCTAAGATAAAACTCAAAAATTACAATATGCTGAATCTGCCCACTTATCTCTACCCTAGTCCAAGTTAAAGAGACTGCTTTCCAAGGGAAAGAAATCCAGGGATATCCAAATAGGAAAAGAAAAAGTTAAGCTATCCCTCTTTGCTTAACTTTTTCTTTCTTTAGAGGAAATGATCCTATACCTGGAAAACCCAAGTGAATCTTTCAGAAACCTCCTTGCACTGATAGAGAACTTTGGCCAAGTCTGAGGGCACAAAATTAATATGCAAAAGACAGTCATACTCTTATACACCAACAACAAATAGGCAGAGAACCAAATAAGAAGTACAATCCCATTCATAATAGCCACCCCAAAAAATTATATACCTTGGCATTTTCTAACCAAAAAGTGAAAGAACTTTACAACAAAAACTACAAAACACTGATCAGAGAAATCAAAGATGACACAAGCAAATGGAAAAATCTTCCATGCTCAAGGACTGGAAGAATCGACACTGTTAGGATGTACATCCTATCCAAGGTAACCTAATGCAATACCCATTAAATTACCATCATCATTCTTCTCAGACCTGGAAACAATACAAAAATTCATATGGAAACAAAAACTACTATGAATAGCCAAAACAATCCTCACCAAAAGAAACAAAGCAGGAGGTATTACATTCTCAGGCTTAAAACTTTATAATAAGGCTACAATAATCAAAACTGCCTGGTATTGATACAAGAACAGGCATATAGACCAGTGGAACAGGATAGAGATTTCAGAAGCAAAACCTCAACTTCTCAACCAACTCATCTTTGACAAAGCTTTCACCAAAAACCACTGGGGAGAGGAGAACCTTTTCAGTAAATGGTGCTGGAAAAACATATACAGAAGAATGAAACAGGACCTATCACCATACGCAAAAATCAAATCTAAATGGATCAAAGACCTATACATTTATTATTTCTTTGTGTTGGGAACACTTCAAGCCTTCTCTTCTACCTGTTTTGAAATATATAATTAATTGCTGTTAACTATAGTCACCCTATAGTGGTATCAAACACTAGAACATATTTCTTCTACCTAACTATATGTTTGTACCCATTAACAAGCCTCTCTTTAAGGAGGAGCCACGATCCTAATTTCAGACAAAATACCATTTAAGCTATCAAAAATTTAAAAAGATACAGAGGATCACTACATAATGATAAAAGGTTCATTCAATCAACAAGAAATATCTATCCTTAACATATATGCACCCAACATAGGCGCACCAAGTTTCATAAAGCAACTTCTAGGAAAACTAAAGAAAGATATTGACTCTAACACCATCATAACTGGGGACTTTAATACCCCACTTACAACCCTAGACAGATATCAGGACAAAAAATCAGCAAAGAGATCCGGAACCTCAGTGTGACTCTGGACCAAATGGACTTAATTGATACCTACAGAACACTCCATCAAAGGCCACAGAATACACATTCTACTCATCACTGCATGGAACATATTCTAAGATCGACCACATAATTGGCCATAAATCAAGCACAAGCAAATTGAAAAGGACTGAAATTCTACCATGCACCTTCTCGGACCACAGTGGAATAAAAATAAATATTGACACCAACAAGTTCCCCCCAAAACCCACAAAGACATGGATACTAAACAGCATGATGCTAAACAACACCTGGGTCAATGATGAAATTAAAACAGAAATCAAAAGATACCTGGAAACAAATGAAAATGAAGAAACATCTTACCAAAAT
>NW_007059235.1:85406-86633 GCF_000164805.1 Carlito syrichta
GCTAAAATTCTCAACAAGATCCTAGCAAACCGGATTCAACAACACACCTCAAAAATCATCCATTATGACCAAGTAGGCTTCATTCCTGGGACACAAGCCTGGTTCAGCATTTGTAAAACAATAAATGTAATTAAATACATCAACAGATGTCAAAACAAAAACCACATGATTATGTCATTAGATGCAGAAAAAGCTTTTGATAAAATCCAGCACCCTTCTTGATAAAAACCCTCCAACATCTAGGCATACAGGGAACATACCTCAAAATAGTAAAAGCCATCTACAAGAAACCCACAGCCAGCATACTCCTAAAGGACAAATACTGGAACCATTTCCCCTGAAAACTGGAGCAAGACAAGGATGCCCACTCTCACCCCTCCTGTTCAACATGGAACAGGAGTCCTGGCTCCAGCAATCAGAGAAGAGAAGGCAATCAGGGGTATCCAAATAGGAAAAGAGGAAATCAAGTTATCTCTCTTTGCAGATGATATGATTGTGTACCTTGAAAATCCAAGATAATCTGTCAAAAAAAAAAACTCCTTACACTGATAAAGGCCTCTGGCAAAGTCTCAGGATCCAAAATAAATGTACAAAAGACAATTGCATTTCTCTACATCAATAATAAACAAACAGAAACCCAAATGAAAAACACAATTCCATTCACAATAGCCACAAAAAAAAATGAAATACCTTGGCATCTTCCTAACCAGAGATGTGAAGGACCTTTACAATGAAAACTACAAAACACTGCTCAAAGAAATCAAAGATGACACAAACAAGTGGAAAAACATCCCATGCTCATGGACTGGAAGAATCAACATTGTGAAGATGTCCATCTTACCTAAGGCAATCTACAAACTCAATGCAATACCCATCAAATTACCAGCAACATTCTTCTCAGACCTAGAAAAAAACAACACAGGAATTCATATGGAAACACAAACGTCCAAGAAAAGCCAGAACAATTCTCAGCAAAAAAAAAAAAAACAAAGCAGGTGGTATCACATTACCAGACTTCAAACATTACTATAAAGCTACAATTGTAGCAAAAAAGCTTGGTATTGGTATAGGAATAAGCATATAGATCAATGGAATAGAATTGAGATTCCAGAAGCAAAACCTAAATTTCTCAACCAACTCATCTTCAACAAAGCTTCCACCACCTACTACTGGGGAGAGGAGAACCTGTTCAGTAAATGGTGCTGGGAAAACTGGCTGACCACATGC
>NW_007059235.1:87475-111895 GCF_000164805.1 Carlito syrichta
CACCTGCACACGTATGTTTATCACAGCATTGTTCACAATAGCAAGAACCTGGAAGCAACCATGCTGCCCATCAAAAGAGGACTGGATTAAAAAAATGTGATACATATACACAATGGAATACTACGCAGCCATAAAAAAGAACAAAATCATGAATTTTGCAGCAACCTGGATGGAACTAGAGTCTATAATACTGAGTGACCTCTCACAGAAACAAAGATCCAAGTATCACATGTTCTCACTCATATAATGGACCTTGACCATCCAATGTAATACTATAAGAAAATGACTGACAGTAGTGGGAAACCATGGAGGGGGAGGGAGATGGGATTAATGGTAGCAAATATTTGTCTGGGGACGGGGAAACACCTCTTATCAACAGGGTGCCTGAATGAAACGTATTTGTATACCTAACCCTTAACTTTACCCCACAACATCATAATAAAAATATTGATTAAAAAAAATAAATAACAAGCCTCTCTTTATCCCCTGTCCCCATCCTTTCAGTCCAAGAAGCAGAGTTTTAAAACATATTCTGATCATTTCACTCTATTGCTTAAAATATTTCAGTGACTTTTACTGTACTTAAAATATGAATTCCTTAAGACAGGCTACAAAGCATCCCTTACGACCTAGTTTTTAACATCATTTGCTACCACATATTCAGACACATTTGATTTTTCTTGTTGTTGTTTCTTTCTTATCTCAGGTCTTTGCAATTTTACCTTTTCTTGGAATACTGCTTCCTGGGTCTTTGCTGGGTTGGCTTCTTCAAGTCCCTCAGATCTTTTCTAATAAATCTATTTAAATAAATATGTATATATACATCAGTTCTCTGATGGATCACATACTTTTCTTATTTTTCACAGCAGTTATTACAATCTGTAATTACCCTGTTTTTTGTTCATAGCATATCATACATAACCCTATCAGACTAGCCACCCCAGCCCATATCTGTCTTGTTCACACCTGTGCTCCCAATACCTCATATAACAAGTCACATAGTCAGTCCTCAATAAATATTGGTTAAATGAACTAAAGCATATCCCTAAAATAGAATACTAGAAAACCATGAAAAGTTATGACTTATGACTATTTTATAATTTAAAACATCACAAAATTATGTTAAAAGTAGTTTTCAAAAATAATAGATAGTAACAATGTTTTGCAATAAAAAGTATAAGTTGAAAAATAGTTACATAAAAAAGTGCAAAAGGAAGTTGGCAGCAGTTCTTTATATGGTGTGAGATTTCCAAGTGCCCTTCTTTTTCTTCTTTATCCTTTCTTCAATTTATTTTTTATAATAGCAAGTATAACTTTTACATACAAAAAAAAATTTTGAGGAATGAGCTTCAGCTGTGAAAGTGAAGTTATTGGAGTTGTATCTGTCCCTGGTTGACTGAATTTCAGAAGCCTGAGGCTGCTGCTGATTGGCTAGCTTCCATAAGTGTGTTTACTGGTACAAAATAGTTGTTTATCAACTGGGACATGTTTAAATCCAATTCTGGTAGTTACTTTCTGCCATGGCAAAAGAACCAGCAGTATTTGCCTAACAGATGGGAACACTTTATTCTTTATACTTCCTTTTGGAACTTCCTCAGCCAAAACTGTAGGGATTGTCCACACTGCGTCACCATTGTTTTTTTGGTTTGGGGCAGTTCTTTGTTTTTGTTTTTGTTTTTGAGTCGGAGTCTTACTCCGTCGCCCAGGCTAGGGTACAGTGATACACTCACGGTCACCGCAGCCTTGACCTATTGGGCTCACGTGATCCTTCCGCCTCAGTCTTCCAGTAGCTGGTACCACAGGCATGTGCCACCATGCCCCACTGATTTTTTAATTTATTGTAGAGATGAGGTCTCGTCATGTTGCCCAATCTGGTCTCGAACCCCTGACCTCAGGCAATCCTCTCGCCTCCACCTTCCAAAGTGCTGGGATTACAGGCTTGAGCCACTGCACCTGGCTATCAGCATTGTTAATTGCCCTTGAAGTGACGTTTTTTTGTTTATAAGGGATGTCTTAGTTCCATTGTGCTACTGCAGTGAAATATTCTAGACTGGATAGTTAACAAAGAACACCGATTTATTTCCCAGTTCAGGAGGCTGGGAAGTCCAAGGTCAAGGTGCTGGTAGGTTCTGTTTTCCAGTAAGAGTTGCATCCTCTGGAGGGGAGAAGCGCTGTGACCCATATGCCAAAGGTAGAAGGGCACAAGGGATGAGCTCCCACCACCAAGTCCTTTTGAATGCTCACCTAGTCCTGCTCAAGATGGGAGGAGCCCAAACAGCCTAATCACCTCTTAAAGGCCCACTTCTAAATAGCATCACATTGACTATTATGTTTCACCACTTGGATTTTGGAAAGGACATAGTCAAACCACAGTGGAGGCCTAGTTCTCAGTTTGCATATCACTCAGCATGCTTTCATTCTATGTCTGACTTTGTTTCACTTATTCAATCATTTTTTAGTTCAGTGGCTGCGCAGAAGCATTTATGATACCGAACAACATTGACTCAAAAACAAATCAAAATAACTCAAAGTATTATAAGAAGGTATTGAGAGGCACTCCTGAACTGTGGCCTAATATTTTTTTGCCCTGACCAATAAAATAAGTCCCACAACTGCCTTAGTATATCTTAGTAACCAAGTTACTTTTTTCTTTCAGTGTAGACATAAGCTGTTCTGTCTTCTCTGCGGTGTTAATCTAAGTACAATAAAGTGTATTAGCAATGGCACAGACAACTTTCTGTTAAAAAAAACAAAACAAACCATCAAAACCTATCCTGTTATCTGTGATATCCTTGGCTACAGATGCTAACCTGGCTTTTTGTGTTTCCAAAACATGAGCTGTATTGTTTATTAATGTCAATCAATATGACAGACAAATATTTGATGACCACCTCAAGTTGTCCAAATACTATGGATGGGATCACTGTGCTCAGGAGTCTATACCTCTAGGTATAGCATTATATCCTTTTAAAGGAGATAGATACAGTCTCCTAGAAAGTTGGGAGTCATACATTTGGGATGGTTTAACTAGTAGCCCCACAGAACAATTAGCCTTTGTGCTGGGTTAACACAGAAGAGCCTACTAGTTTTCATGTAGGAAAAAGATCTAATTGCACAAGAGAATCTTTTTTTGTGGAACTGTGGGTGTATTGTCTGAGCATTGTGATAAAATTACTCTTACAATCTAGAAATATTGACATCTCCTTCCTCCAGTGGAAGAATATTCATCTTCATTTGAGTGTTGGTAAGTTCAGTGCAATATACCTTCATACCATGCTCAATTTGTTATATGCCTAAATATTTTTAACTTTTGGCCATTTAGAAGGAATAAGTAATGATTTCAAATGCAGGACTTCTTTGGGGATTTGTTTTGTATTATTACTACCAAGAAAACCACCAACATTGGTTAGGGGTTGGACCAATTTTATCAATTTGAGTCATGATACTTACACAACTATAGTTGTAGCAACTCTGCCTTGAATGTTTACCAATAGATATCAGTCTAAAATGTCTTAAGGCTTTATTTTTCAATTCTTTATTGAAAATCATTTGTAGCAGATTTGGTCATTATTTGGACCTTCAAGGGCTTAGCATGGGAAGATATATTTAACAATTATTTTCATTCACTATGCTAGCAATAGCTTTGAAGAAATGAATTATGATATTATGCTGGAGGTTGTCTCTAATAAAGCCTAGACCTAAGCAAGTTATTAGTTTGTGGTCACAAAAAATAAGCTAATTCAGAAGTGCATAATCATATACTATAAAAGAGAAAAGCTATTACTAAAAAAAAAAAAAAGAGCAAATGTATGCAAAATAGAGTGTGACAATCCATGGTTAAGGCATCTAGGAGAATCCTAGTCTTGAGAAGAATCTACCTACTTTCAAAATATTTTGAGTCAGTAGTTGACTTCCAAGGACCATTTGTTTCTGAGAGTTCTCTGAAGAACTAAGTTTAAAATTGAGTAGATGTAACTCTCCAAATCTTGTCATTTGAGTATGGCATAATGATGTTGTTTTAGTTGAGAAATATGTTTTCAAGGCTCAATTCTTTGTGATTTAATTCCTGTACTGGGAGCCAAAAGCATCTGAAAAGAACCCTTCCAGTAAGATTCCAGGACAGTATTTCTCAAACATCTTTTGCCAAACACCAAGTCACTCTGTTTTATGCTATGCATAGTTGATAGCTAATTGGCTAGGAAAGGAAATCTGTAACTGTTGATAAACGGACTAAGTATATAGTCCTTTGCAATATTTTTCTATATCAGTTTGTGGAAGATTAAAATCAAGTATGGATAGAAATACTGTCAATCCCATGGACATGCCTGTGATCAGTTTATAGGGAAACAATCCATGACTTCCTGAGGGAAGAAGACTAAACATGGCTAATAGCTTAGATGGTTTTAGCTTTAATATTCTATTTAATCTTTTTTACTTTTCCAATGAATTGGTAATGATAAGGACAGTGACATTTCTAAGTAAGAGACAAAGCCATGCATAATTCATGAATAACTGTCCCAGTAAAATGTGTCCCTATTTCTGAACAAATACATTGGAATTCTCTAGATAGAGGACCTCAAATCTAATGACATTTTAGCCAGAGTGAATTCTGTAGCTTTTTGACAGGAGAATGCTTTGATTTGTCCTCCTCTCAACCCCTCACCAGCCCCCCAAATGTATGTACTATTACAAACAGATGTTCAACATCCATCAGGGGATAAAATTGCAGAAAATGCATCTGGAGATGTTCAAGGGACCTCTTGGGTGTAGTTCAAGCTCAAATTCATGCCTCCTATTCCCTATTTTTTCCATGATTATATTGGTTAAAAGTGTGACATGAGCTGTCCATATCTTCTGCTCTCTAGAAAAGTGTTTTCGTCGATGTTGGTTTTATGTCACGGACAATTTGTCTCTTCCATGATGGATTATCTAATGGAGAATTTTGACAAGTTTGGATTTGCAGTTATCTGGGACTACCTAGTGGCTACTCAAGCTTTGTCAAGTCCTATCCTCATGGAGATTATAATGGGGTAATGATGTTGTTTTCAAGAGAAATATGTTTTCAAGGATCAATTCTTTGTGATTTAACTTCTGTACTGGGAGCCAAGAGCATCTGAAAAGAACCCTTCCTGCAAGATTCAAAGACAGTATTTTTCAGATTTTTTTGCCAAACACCAAATCACTCTGATTTATGTTATGTATAGTTGATAGCTAATTGGCTAGAAAAGAAAATCTGTAACTGTTGATAAAAGGACTAAGTACATAGTCCTTTGCAATATTTTTCTACATTGGTTTGTGGAAGATTAAAATCAACTATGAACAGAAATATCAATCCCATGGACATGCCATTCAGATTTGCAGACCAATTTTTGTGCATCTATGATGGAATCTTTGAATCTTTCATGGATTTTTCTTTCTGTTCTCAAAAAATCTTTGCAGAGCAGTCTATATAGCATGATATCTCTAAAACATTTATTCTAGATTTCACAGTCTGTTTTACTGTGGTCTTCTACCTTCCAAACAACAATGTATTTAGTTAGCAGGAAATTATCCAGTAATTCATATATCAAGTGACCATTTGCATGGAGGCATATGAGGAGGAAAAGAAAGTTTTTGTTTCAGTAACATGAAAGCATCATGAATATTCCAAACACGCATTGCCTATCAGTGTGTACATTTATGCTTTAATTTTCAGCAGCTTGATGTGCCTTAGAGAGGGCCAGAATTTTGTCCACTTGAGGCTAATTTTGCTTTTGGTAAGAGAGCGTATTCCACATAAGTGTTCAAAGTAAATTATTGTATAACTAACCAAGTATTTTACAACCTATAAATAAGCAATATTAAGTCAGGATCTGGTATAAGTGTCCAAATAAATGTTGTGAGTATGAATTCTCTTCACAGAAATACAGTCATGAGGTTGCTGGACTAAAAGTATTAGCTGAATAAATGAAAATATGAGCAGGAAGTAATAATATTTCATGATTAATCAACTAACAGAAAAATGCTTTTGGTTATCATAGAGATTGTGATGCATGTGCTATTTTCAGATTTAAGTGTGATCTTAATACAAAAACTGAATATTCTTTGACTACAGTATGGACCCACAAGGAAACATGGTAGCCTTAAAATTTTTGTTTAAGACTTAGAGAAAGTAATTTTTAATAAACCATTTCCCAGTGAATTAAAATATTCACTTTGCCACATTTTCAATTCTCACCTCAATTTAGAATTGAGATCGATTCTGTATATCCTATTCTGTTTGTAAAGATTTAATTATTGTGACTTTATAGTTTATTCTGATATCAAGTGAATCAAGTCCTTCTTACAGCTATTCTTTTTCATTCTTTTTTGGAATTCCTCAGGGTTTTTTAAACATATTTTTGTCCACATAAAAACCTAGTTTCTTATTTAAATCATTAAATTTATATTGTTTTGAGGTAGACATCACTTTTGCATTAAGTCTTCTCATCCTAGAACATGGTGTGTTTTTCTGTTTGTTCAGATCCTAATTTGTGTTTTTATAGTTATATTTATTAAAGATAGTACATAGACTTTTTATTATTGTTAATGGAGTTATTTTCCTCATTTTTCTTTCTAAGGCACTTTTTCTTAGTATGAATAAAACTATTAACTTTTTCATATTTATGTTATTTATATTCCATTACCAATTCAAAAGATTTGTGATTATGTTGGGTTTATTTTATTTTATTTTATTTTATTTTATTTGAGTTAGAGTCTCACTCTGTCACCCAGACTGGAGTGCAGTGGCCGCTCCTGGCCATGACAACTTCGACCTGCTGGGCTCCTGCCATCCTTCTGCCTCAGCCTTCCAAGTAGCTGGAACTACAGGAGCGCGCTACCACGCCTGGCTAATTTTTTGATTTATTGTGGTGATGAGGTCTCGCCAAGTTGCCCAGGCAGATCTCGAACCCGCGGGCTCAGGCAATCCACTCACCTCAGCCTCCCAAGGCATGGGATTACAGACTGAGCCACCGAGCCCGGCTATTATGTTTATAATAATCTCAGGTTTTCTAAGCAAGCAATAGCATGATTAACAAGGAAGATGGCCTTATCTCTTTTCAATTATATAAGCTATTTACTCTGTTTTCCTTTCTTATTTTTTCTTAATTATTTATTTCTATTTCTTTACTCCTGTATATTAATAAAAACAGCCAGGATGCCAGCATGCCTCTGGTTCCTAATTTTAATTGAAATAGTATGATGTCTTGCCATTTAAAATAATGTCGTCTATTGGTATTTTGGAAATGGTGTTTGGTATATTTAAGTCACTCTTTTCCATTTCTAGTATAGTTTTTTATTAGAAACACTAATATAAAACCGACATTTTTTCCTTTAGCAACTATTGAGATGACTGCAAGGTTTTCACTTTTAAAGAGTTGGTTAGACAATTGAGCTTTTTGAGAATCTCTTTAATTTCTGCATTTATTTGTTTGCAGTGTGTGTTTGTATGGATTCTCCTTATTTATGTAAGACGCTTGGAAGTCTCCACCTAATCCTAACAACAAATAAAGAACTGAACAAATTTAAACATTAACAACTCTTCTTAGATCTGCAAGAAAAGAGAGGCCACAGAACAAACTACTGTTCCCAAAATTGGACTGACAGACAGATACAGAGAATCACAGCTAATATGAGATGAAACCACCACAGGATCAAGTGCTGTGACATGAAAACCTACACTGTAATTGATGAATTGCTGAGGGCTGAATGTGGGCAAGTCTAGATTTGAAAACTCCAGGAAGGCCTGACTCGGTGGCTCAGCCTGTGATCTCAGCACTTTGAGAGGTCGGGGCGAGTGGATTGACTGAGCCCACGGATCGAGATCAGCCTGGGCAACTTGGTGAGACCTCATCTTTACAATAGATTAAAAACTAGTTGAGCATGGTAGCAGGCGCCTGTACTTCCAACTACTTGGAAGACTGAGGCGGAAGGATCAACAGAACCCAGCAGGTCGACGCTGGGGTGGCTGTGAGCGTGCCTTGGCACTCTACTCTGGGCAAGGGAGTGAGACTCCAACTCAAAAAAAATTTAAATTTTAAATTTTAAATTTTAAAAATTAAAAGTAAATTTAAAACTCCAGGAAGACCCAGTCATCAGGTACCTCACATTTTTGTGAGTTCGATCTTCTAGAGCTCTATTAAGCTTTCAGAGTGAATATCAGAGAAAATCCCTCTCATCATTTTGGACAGTGGAGGGAAAAGGAGCCATTTTAAAATACACCAGAGCATTCTGTTCTTCTAAGCAAGTTCGGACCTCTGGAGACCATTTAATCAGAGTCCAGGTTACTGGGGTTTTATCAGCGCCAACTGCCAACTGGCCTGGGACAAGGCAAATACCCAACTCTAGTCAATTATAGCTTTCCAAGTGATAGAAGGTAAATACCCAACTCTAACACCCTCGAATCATACTGTCCTACCTAAGAGGGGCAGCAGGGGTACTGAGAAGTACTGATCAAGTTCACAGTTCAGAGGCCTGTGCCAAACTCAACAAAATACTGAAACCTAATCACAGGACTATAGATCACTTCCTCACCCCCTATACCTTACCATTACATTACTAAAGGCATAGTCACAGCAGTTTGTTTTTACCCAGTGCATCAAGAAAAAACTTTCAAGGCATTTGAAAAGGCAAAAATAAAAAGAATAAAAACAGGCTGGAGAGTCAGAAAAAGCATGAGAACCAGACTCAGATATGAAAGGAAGGTTGGAATTATCAGACTGGGAATTTAAAACAACTATGATAAATATACTAAGGGTTCTAATGGATAAAATTAACAGCAGGAAAGAACATATTGGCAATGAAAGGAAATCTAAATTCTAAGAAAAGAACAAAAAAAAATGCTAGAGATGCAAAAAAAAAAAAAAAAAGCACTGCCTCAGAAATGAAAAATGCCTTGGATGGGCTGATTAGTAGTAGACTGGATTCAGCTGAAGAAAAAATTTCTGAACTTGAGGATATCTCAACAGAAACCTCCAGAACTGAAAACAAAGAGAAAAAAAAGATTAAAATAAATAACAGAACAAACTGTCCAAGAGCTATAGAACAACAACAAAAAATATTACTACCCCTCTAATGAGAATTCCAGAAGGAGAAAAAGAGGGGGAAAAAAAGTCTGAAGCAATAATAATCTATCATTTCCCCCAAACTAATGTCAGACACCAAACCACAGATCCAGAAAATTCAGAAAACACCAGGTAAGATAAATGCCTCAAAAAAAAAAAAAAAAAAAAACCTAGGTATATCATTTTCAAACTACACAAAAAAATCAAAGATTAAAAAAACATTTCTTAAAAAAGTCAATGGAAAAAACACATTACCCCTAGAGGAACAAAAATAAGAATTACATCTAACTTCTCCTCAGTAACCATGTAAGCAAGAAGAAGGTGATGTGAAATATTTAGTGTTGAGAGAGAAAAACACTAACCTAGAATTCTGTATCCTGTAAAATTAGTTCAAAAATGAAGGAGAAATATTTTCTCAGACAAAAAATTATTTGTTATTTGTTGCCAGTAGACCTGCCTTGCCAGAAATCTTATAAAATATTCTTTAGAGAAAAAGAAAACTTTATAGGTCAGAAACTCAAAACTACATATAGAAAGGAAAAGAACTGGAAAAGAAATAAGTAAAAATGTAATTAAAACTTTCTTTATTCTTAATTGATCTAACAAATAACAGTGTTTCAAAATAATAACAATAATACTTATGTATGTATTGTATATATGTCTACATATATACTTACACATGCACATGTATAAATCAACTGAAAGATATCAATAATATGAGACAGACCTGAAGAATTAATATTATTTTGTTATTTACTCTACATGAGCAGTACAGTAGTAGAAAATGGACTAGTTGTAAATGTATATTGCAAACTGTAAAACAATGACTTTAAAAAGTTAAAGGAGTACAACTGATTTGTCATGAAAGAAAAGAAAATTGAATTATATAAAATGCTCAATTAAAACCACAAAAGACAGAAACAGTGGAAGACAAAAAATGGAAGCAAAGAACAAGTGCAACAAATAGAAAAAAGTAACAAGGTAGATAGTAGATATTAATTCAACTATATAAATAATCATTTTGAAAATGAATGTTCTAAATGCACCCATTAAAAGACAGATATTGTCAGAGTGGTTCAAAAAACAAGACTCGGCTACATGTTTTCTACAAGAAACCCACTTCAATATAAAGACACATAAAGATTAAAAGTAAATAGATGGAGAAAAGTATAAGGGGAACCCACCCAAAAAAATGGAAATTATTTTTTGGAGGGTGAGTCTTTTGTAGTAGAAGTTTCCCCCTGCTAGGTAAGTGTTCTAAGAACCCATTGGCCTCAGTGTACCAGCTAACATTGTTGTGAGAGGCTGCATTTGGCTTCAGTAAATTTTTTTGGAGAGTCTTTCAACATATTCGCCCATTTCATAGTGTGCGGTTTACTAGTACACCTGCCCACACAGCATTAAGTGTTTGGCAATTTTTGGTCCATGCCCTGCCCTCCCTATTCATCCAATCTTACACCAATCAACTTTTTTTTGTTTCTCCGGATTTAAAAAAAAAAAAAAATCCTCAAAGGGAAATGTTTTTACCGATGTGGAGGATGTGAAACAAAAAACGGCAGAAGCACTAAAAAGTGTCAAAATGAATGAGTTCAAAAACTGTTTTGGGCATTGGAAAAAGTCTCAATAGGTGTATTGCATCAAATGTAGAGTATTGAAAATAACTAAAGTTTAAACATGTAAGAATAAATACACAATTTTTTAATAAAGAAATTCCACTTTTGAGGGGGTCTCCCCTCATGTGTCATGCTAACTAATCAAAAGAAAGCAGAAGTAGCTTAGTATCGGACATAGCAGACTTCACAGCAAGGAAAGTTATCAGGGATTTTAAAAAGGGCATTACAAAGTGGCAAAGTAGTTAATTCTCTAAAATAATAACAATCCTTAGTGCTCTAACAACAGAGCAACAAAATTTGTGAGGAAAATGTTGATAAAACTGCAAGGAGAAATAGATGAATCCACTATTATAGTTGGAGACTTCAATACCCCTCTTTCAGAAATGAACAGCAGGCATAAAATCAGTAAACACACAGCTGACTTCAACAGTATCACTGAGAAAATGAATATAATGGATATCTACAGACTAATTCATTCATCAACAGGAAAACACACATTCTTCTCAAGCTCACGTGGAAGACACTAAGATAGATCATATTCTGGGCTACAAAACACACCTGAACAAAATTTTTAAAATAGGAATCATACAATGTCTACTCTCAGACCACAGAGGAATTGAACTAGAAATCAATAGCAGAAGGGTAGCTGGAAAATCTCATTTACTTGGAGATCAACAACACACTTTAGAATAGCACATAAGTGAAAGAAGCAATTTCAAGATAAATTTTAAAATATTTTTAAATAAATGAAAATGAAAACACAACTTTTCAAAATTTGTGGGAGGCAGCAAAAGTAGTACTTTGAGGAAAATGTATAACACTGAATGCATAACCAGAAAATAAGAAAGTTCTAAAATCAATCATCTGAACTTTCACATTAAGAAATAGAGAAAGGGACCAGGCATGGTGGCTCACACCTGTAATCCCAGCACTTTGGGAGGCCAAGGTGAGAAGATTGTCTGAACTCAGGGCTTCAAGACCAGTCTGAGCAACTTGGTGAGACCTCATCTCTACAATAAATCAAAAAATTAGCCAGGCATGGTGGCATATGACTGTAGTTCCAGCTACTTGGAAGCCTGAGGTGGAAGGATCACCTGAGCCCAGCAGGTCGAGGCTGTGGTAGCCATGAGCTGCATTCCAGCCTGGGCAACAGAGTGAGACTCCAACTCAAAAATAAATAAATAAATAAATAAATAGAAAAAGAAGAGAAAGTTAAATCCAAAGTAAGCAGAAGAAAAGAAATAATAAAAATTACAGAAGGAGTTGCTAAACTTGAAAACAGGAAAATCAACATAACCAAAAGCTAGTATTCTTAGAAAAGATTAATGAAACAAATAAGCTAACTTGAGAGAAAGAGAAAAGATACCAATTTTTAATTTCAGAAACTAAAGAGAGACATCACCACATCACTTATTCACCTATGCTATGGATATTAATGTCAGTTTCTGGAGATTCATTTTCCTTTGATTATGCCATGTTACCTTATTTCTTTGTATGCCATGTTACTTTTTGCTGAGATTTGTCTGTTTGAAAAAACAATCATTTCTCTCATGACTGACTTTACACAGAAGAAGATTAGCACCTATGAGCCAGGCTAGATAGTCAAGGGACTTCTCTGACCTTTCTGGGAATGCATCTTCTCTGGGCTTGTGCGTGTAGTTTTCCAACTAGAGGGGTGTGTCTGGGTTTTTTTGTTTGTTTGTTTGTTTGTTTTTAGAAGCTCCTAATCTTTTGCCCCTTCTGGTGTCTGTTGGCAATATTATAGGTTCTCCGTGCTACAACAAACTGCTGAGCTCGCCTTTGTTCTCAGCGGCCCCAGTTACTCAAAGCATGTGGATTCCCCATCAGCACTACAAGTTATGCAAAACGGAAACCAGTCCCTCAGATAGCTCCCTGAAAAGCCAGAATGTTGGACATATATTCTCCTCTTCTCTTCTACTCCTGAGGGGGAAAGTCAAGAACCAAACATTTTCTCCCGATCACACCTAACTGTACCCACTTGGGGAAAGAGGTACCACAGGTGAAATGCAATCATTTTTCTTACCAATTCCAGTACAGCTATACAAGACATTCTTATAGCTTGGTTTTGCACTTGCCTGGGGTACTGCTGGTTTCTGAAGTTCTCATAAAGGCCTTTTGAACTCAGTGGGAAGGAGGTCTAGGCCTTCCTATTCTGCTATCTTTCTTAAGTTATTCCAATACAAACGTGTATGAGCATGAAACAAGTGTATTGAATTTTACTTTTAAAAGTGAAAGTGTATTCTTTTACTTTTAAAAGTGAATACACTTTTTAGCAATCTCTCCTTGCATTTCTAATAGTTTTACCTTATAGTTTTGTCTCCTAGGTCATGATAAAAACTGCTATACTTTCTTATAAATTGTTCTTGCTAGCATTATACAACAACCTTTTTTATCTTTGCTCTTTCAAACTTAAACTTTACTTTGTCTCTTTAATATTGTAAGTGCTGCTTTCTTTTTGTTTGCATCTTCCTGGTATCTTTGTCATCTGTATATTTTCCAGCTTCTCTTGTGATGCTGCTTCAAGTGAATATCTTATGAATAGCACATAGCATTGGTGTCTAGAGCTCACCAGCTGGTGATGGAGAAATACAACTGATGCCGTGATCAGAATGTAGTAACAAGTTTCAGTGCTCCAAACTATTGTTATTGTTGTGGTAACCAAGCTGCAATCATAGAACTTGATGATACTCTAAAGTACTCTTTCTTGCAGTTTGACCCAGCACCTTGTAGAGGCGAGCCACATGTTACTCATCGTACCCCAGACTACTTCCTGTTATGAAATTTAAAACTTGTATAGTATTACCACGAACCATACATTGACCTAATGGAAACAGGAAGAGCAACAGTAACTCCAAAGTGTCAGAAAATAGTAAACATTCACAAAACTTGTTTTCACATGGACCAGAAGTTGTGCCATATAAAAATGCAAACCCTCTTGTCATCAACAGCCGTGACCACCAGCTCATTACACACTGAAGCAACATTGTTGGTCAAGAAACCAGTTTCTGGCATAGTGCTTTTTATAGTTACTTTTGCTTTCTCAGAGAGTCTGCAGATAATAAGATGTAAACATTAACACCTCGTGAATAGAATTTAACTTCCATTTAACACTAGCTGTACTCAGCATGACTGTAGATAAGGATAGCAGCAAACAATCATTGGAGCTTAATGAACATTTAGAAAAATAAGTACCAAGGCCTCCCTTCTACTTGTGAGTTTTGAAATCGTTTTGTTTATTTTCAGGGATACCATTTAATTTAATTATATGATTTGTCACTCCGTTTATTTCCTTCTCAAATCTTAGCCCCATGTTGTTCTTTATTATTGTTAGACCCTGGTGAGTTGTTTTGAACAGAACTGTTTTTTTCCCTTCCTGCAAGACGATGTTACTGCACAAGAGCAGTACAATGGTTTCCATAATAAATTTGTGAACTAAGAGCTGAAAAAAAAAAGAACATAACTGTGTTTAGTTTTCTTAATCCAGTGTGATTGCACTGGTTTCTCAATGGGAGATCTCAGTCTACTTAACAATTAGCACAATATTTAATATATCTGATCTTTTACTTCCATCTTCCTTTAAAATTATTTTATGCCTATTATTTTCCTTTTCCCCCTTCCCTTATTTTTGCAGTTTCAATAAAATTGCTATTAAAGGTGTGGTGGCACATGCTTGTAGTCCCAGGTACTAGAGAGGCTGAGGCAGGAGGATCACTTGAGCTCAGAAGTTTGAGACTGTAGTGCACAACGACTGAGCTTGTGAATAACCTCTGCTCTCCAATCAAGCCTGAGCAACATAGAAAGACAAAAAAATCCTATTTATTCTCTCTCTCTTCTGTAACTTGTGAGTTCTATGGACTTTTTCATTCTATTAGTAACCCACAGCTTTCTACTATCACACTGTAGTAAGATATTCACCTACTTCAAAGAAGTAGGATTTTTAACTAGTCATGTGTTACAGATTGTGTTCTCCAGAAGCAGAGAGTGAGAGATATTTTTAGGTTCAAGATGTTTTCTTTGGGATGAACACCCGTGAAAGGAAGAAAACAAAAGAATCTGGTAAATTAAAGTTGAACTCCGTTGCAGACCTGTCAAGCATCAGCCAACCTGCTGGGGAGCTCTGGAGCAAGAACCACCCCACAGAAAATCCCATATCAGGCCAAACTAGCCAGGCTCCATACCTCAGCCTAGCTCAGTACCAGATGTTAGCAATGTACCCAGGAAAGATGTGACCTCAAGGGAGGCAGCCTCTCCTACTGAGGTAGATCCTAAAGATGCAGAGAGCTAGAGGCGCTCCCTGCAGCTAGGAAACAACTCCCTTCATGAAGGGAGAGTCTGGTGGTGCTTTCTATCTACAACACAAGTCGTCCATTGAGCCATTGAGTTACATGTCTCCAGATACTTTGGGGAGCAGTTCCTCCAGTATTCTGGGGCTTCTCTGTTTTGAGGAGAGGAACATTAAAAGATGGAAGTTAGTGGAACAAACTATAGCCCCACCACTACAGTTGGCTTGGGTCCACAAATAATACTTACCTCCCTCTTCCTCTATCCATTTTCGCTTTCTCTCACGTCAGCTATGACTGGCCTCAATGGTGTCCCTAGTAGCATATCTGAGATGCTCAACAAGAAAGGATTTGAGCCCTGGTCATCCAGCCCGACTCAGACTTGGGTCGCTGCACTGATACATTCACATCACAGTTTGGCAAGACATGCACAAGTGGGTCAGCTGGATGCTACATATATTTCTCTCTCCCCACCCCATGTCACAGCAGCTGCATCTCCTCTAGTCAAGACAATGACCCTCATCTTGCCTCCTGGTCCCTGGACAAAAAGAACCCACAGTTCCAAGGTGGTCACGGTGACAATTGAATAGAGCATCTATTAAATCTCTTGGTGAAAATGTATTTCCTTTGTGAACCATGCCCTTTAACATTTCATAGCCCAGAGTTATGGGATCATGAAGCACAAAGTCCCCCTCTGGGTCATTAAGAATATTAGTAATTTGAAATAAATGTGTCTACTATGTCCTGGAGGATGGCACTCCATCCTCACAGAATACTGCTTCTAACTGAGCTTGAATTGTGCTTCCAGCAGGCCATCCTAACACTTTCATATTAGCATGTAATACAACAAATGGATCCCATAGTCATGGCTTACTCTCTAAACTCCTGTACTGTAAAATGTGTCAACTAAACTGACATAATATGATGTTGTGGTCCTATGACAACGGATTAAACCTTTTGTAAGCTCTCAGATAGTGGTATTTATTAGCTGAGGCCCTACAGGGAAAATTGTTTTCACATGAGGAATGTGTATCTGCTCCTAGGGGAATGAGCTACTGATCCTTGTGGTCCAAATAGTGTTAACTTGCCACAAATGGCTGGTTGATCTTCTCAAGAAATGGTGCTGTGTTGGGAGCTCATCAATGGCTCAGTGATAGCAGTATTTGGATCATAAAAGTAAGTGGGATTCTGTGCCATTGGGCACCTGCAGGGTCTCCATCTCTGCCACCATGGTCACTTTGCTCACATACCATCATGAAGACAGAAGCCAAATGATGTATTCTGACCTATTTTGTTGGTCTTGTTTGTTTAAAAGAGGGATATCACTTTGTTTAATATAGAATATTGCCCATCCTTCACTTTCATCCTTCAAGGATTATTAAGAACTAGATTTTTTTAATTGTATGTATTTATTTCAAGATAGGGGTCTTGCTATGTTGCTCAGGCTGGAGCACATTGGCTATTTTTCGGCACAATCATAGCACACTGCAGCCTTGAGCTCCTGACCTCAAGCAATCCTTCCACCTCAGTTTTTGGAGTAGCTAAGACTACAGGCATGCACCACCACACCCAGCTGAGGTTTTTTTAATTGTAGAGCTGGATAAAATTTCTAAGAGCCCAAATTGTTGTTTAGAACAGTTATAATTACTCTCATGTTTGTGTGTGAGAAAGTGAGTTTTCTTGCATTTAAATTTTCTCCCTTTCTTTGCAAAGAGAATAAAAGTAGACTTTTACTGTGATAATTTCATATTTGTCTAAAACTAGCTTCCTCTTCCCTTTTTTCCTTCTTTTTTCTATTATTCTCTTTTTTTCATATTTGGAAATTTTTAAAAATAAATTCTTCAGAAAAGTAATTCTTGTGTTAAGTGCATACTCTAGAAATATCTGATCCAAATAGAAAAAAAGTTTAACATATAGAAAAATAAAGTTAATAAACTATGTTTCTTTCTCTTTTAAAAAACGTGAATGTAAATGCTAGCCTTTGTTACTATTTTTATGGGGTTTTTGTAAAGGCCTTAGTTTTACTTATAATTTTAGCTTATAAATAGGAGGTGTATAAATTTTATTTTTTGAAAAGTTTGTGAAATATTTCTAATAAATTGCTGAATCTTTATGCAGATAGGAATAAGTTAATAATATTGATCTAAAGACAACTCTATGTCCTGTCACTGGCTTTAGTATATAAATTATTATTTTAATTTAGTAGTGTAGGCTATTTAAGACTAAGGTTAAGTTTCTTGTGGTCTAAACTATCTAAATTTTCTACACTGGTTTTAAGGGTCAAGTAAATTATCATTTGTCTTCGTCTATTTTGTATTTCTAGAAAAGAATATCACACACTGGGTAATTTATAATGAAGTATTTCTAATGGTTCTGGAGGCTGGAAAATCCAAGATCAAGATCCAGCATCCGGTATTGGCCTTCTTGACATGTCATCTCATGACAGAAGGCAGAAGGGTAAGAGAGGGCAAGAGAGAGGAAAGTGAACCAAACTGACCCTTTTATACCAAACTCTTTCCCATGATAACAAATCCACTCCTGTGAGAAGACATTAATTCATTCATGAGGGTACCATCCTCACGGCCTAATCATCTCTCCTTAGGCCCTAACTTCCAGCTCTGTTGCATTGGATATTAGGTTTCAAACACGTTTTTTTAGGTAACACATTTAAACCATAACATTAGTTTCTAATATTGTTTAAAAATTACAAAGTATAAAATGGTATGTAGCTAAAAGAAAGTTTAACATTGGATAACTTTTTTTTTTTTTTTTTTTTTTTTTTTTTAGTTGGAGTCTCACTCTGTCGCCCAAACTGGAGTGCAGTGGCCACTCCCGGCCACCACAGCCTCGACCTGCTGGGCTCCGGTGATCCTTCCGCCTCAGCCTTCCAAGTAGCCGGAATTACAGGCGCGAGCTACCACGCCCAGCTAATTTTTTGATTTTATTGTAGAGATGAGGTCTAGCCTGCCCAAGCAGGTCTCGAACCCGCGGGCTCAGGCAATCCACTCACCTCAGCCTCCCAAAGGCGCGGGATTACAGGCTGAGCCACCGAGCCCAGCTGGATAACTTTTTATAAGATTTTAATCTTATAAACGCCTTAATATTATACATTATAAAGACAATATTTTAGTTAATTATAAGTTCCAGATGTTTAGGGTTTGGGTTTTGATTTTTTCTGTTTTTTGGTTTGTTTTGTTTTAGTTTTTTGAGTCAAGATCTCACTCTGTTGCCCAAGCCAGAGTGCAGTGACATGGTCACGGCTCACATAGCCTTGAACTCCTGGGCTCAGGTTCTGCCTCAGCCTCTTGAGTAGCTGGGACTATAGGTTTGCACCACCATGCCCAACTACAGGATTTTCCTACCTTAGTATCTAAAAACAATTTTTTTTAGTCAGGTTCTCACTGTCACCCAGGTTGTAGTACAGTGGCACAGTTAAGGCTAAGTGTGGCCTTAACCTCCTAGGCTCAGGTGATCCTTCTGCCTCAGCCTCCTGAGTAGCTGGGGCTACAGGCGTGCACCACCACGACTGGCTAATTTTTTAAGTTTTTGTAGAGACGAAGTTTTGCTATGTTGATCTTGAACTCCTGGACTCAAGCAATCCTCCTTCTCTGACCTCCCAAAGTGCTGGGATTACTGGTATGAGCCATCACATCCAGCCTAGTTGTTTTTAAAACCTAAGAAAATGTTAAATTAATTGATAAGTAATCTTTGGCTACCTGGATAACTTCCAAGAGGAAAGGGAGAAGAGGAACTGTAAAGACTATATTAGTTCTCTAGTGCCACATAACAAATTAGCCCCAAACCTTAGCAACTTAAAACACTAAGTATTTATTATCTCACGTGACACCTAAGGCATCAGTGAACAACTTGGCTGGGTGGCTCTGGTTCAAGCCAATGTACACTCTCCATCTCCACCTCAGTAGGTTGCTGTCAAGATGTCAGCCAGAGCTACCATCATCAGACAACTTGGCTAGGACTAGAGGATCCATTGCCAGCATAACTCAGTCATGTCACTATCAGCTGAAATTCCTTGTCACAAGTACCACAAAGCTACTTGAAAGTCCTTACCACATAAGCTGGATTTTGCCAAAGCAGTTGATCTCAGAGAAAGAGGGAAGAGGAGGAAACCTTAGTGTCTTTCATTACCTAGTCTCCTAAGTCACATTGATACATCCTCTTTTTTCTATTCATTAGAAGGGTGCCCTTAAATCTAGCCCATATTCAAAGGGAGAAAAATTAGTTTCTGCCTCCCAAAAGGAAAAGAATCAAATACTTTTTAACATGTCTTAAAACATTTTAAAATCACAACAGATGCCGGGCTCGGTGGCTCAGCCTGTAATCCCACGCCTTTGGGAGGCTGAGGTGAGTGGATTGCCTGAGCCTGCGGGTTCGAGACCCGCCTGGGCAGCGAGACCTCATCTCTACAATAAATCAAAAAATCGGCCGGGCGTGGTAGTGCGCGCCTGTAGTTCCAGCTACTCAGAAGGCTGAGGCGGAAGGATCGCCGGAGCCCAGCAGGTCGAGGCTGCGGTGGCCGGGAGTGGCCACTGCACTCCAGTCTGGGTGACAGAGTGAGACTCCAACTGAAAAAAAAAAAAAAAATCACAACAGATATAAAATTTTAGTCTTACATGTTTCAATTTATTTTATTCTTATACATTATTAAATGATTTATAAATCAAAAAATAGCCAAATACTTTGAATAATTTTATATATGCATTTTTATCTTAAAATTCATAAAGATAATCTAACCTATCTATTTGTCAAAAATCATCTGGACACCTCTTGGATTCTTATCTTCTTTCTAGTTTTTTCTGTGTCTGAAGAAAACAAGAGTTACTTATTTTTCTTAAAGGTGGTAATTAATATAAACGATTAAGACTACATTTGATATAATAATCACAAAATATAAATATGTATAGAGGCAAAGAGAAAGCAAATCATTAGTTTATTACAATATTTAATTTAAATAAAACAGATTTTTATTTAATTTTAGATAAGATTAATCATATTTTTAAAATAAACTTTTTTTAGCTGGGGTTACACTCTGTCACCCAGCTAGAGTGCAACAGCACAGTCATGGCTCAACACAGCCTTAAACTCCTGGGCTCAAGCAATCCTCCCCACCTCAGTCTCCCAAGTAGCTGGGACTACAGGGGCATACCACAATGCCCAGCTAATTTTTTTTTTTTTTTTTTTTTTTTTTCTTTTTGTGGAGATAAGGTCTCTCTTTGCTGCCTAGGCTTAAATTTTTAATTTTATTATGTATTTATATCCTGATGAATTTATGTTTGTCTAAACCTATATAACAGTATACTGAGTTTAATTTTTTAAATTTGTATATGCTAAAGAACAAATATTTGGGTGCACTCAATGTGACTAGAATTATTTATTTTTTTAAAAGCTTTAAAATGCTTTACTGAAAATTATTTTATGAATTATATACAAAAGAAGTAAAATTAGTTTTCTTTTGTATTGTGACCAAATTATCCTGTGCTCATATAACAGAGATGCCTATTTAACAAAATAGTATGATAACTCTGTATTTCTGGTAAATTCTTAAATGAATTTTTAAAAAAGTTTTTTTTTTTTTTTTGAATTGGAGTCTTACTCTGTCACCCAGACTGGAGTGCAGTGGTTGCTCCTGGCCACCACAGCCTCGACCTGCTGGGCTCCGGCGATCCTTCCACCTCAGCCTTCCAAGTAGACAGAATTACAGGCATGTGCTACCACGCCCGCCTTCCAAGTAGACAGAATTACAGACATGTGCTACCGCGCCCGGCTGATTTTTTGATTTATTGTAGAGATGAGGTCTCGCTGCCCAGGCGGGTCTTGAACCCGCGAGCTCAGGCAATCCACTCACCTCAGCCTCCCAAAGGCGCGGGATTACAGGCTGAGCCACCGAGCCCGGCAACATATTATTTTCTAAGGTGAGTAGTTAAAGGGCACTGCAACTGTTTTAAAATATCGTTTATAATAACTGTATTTTTATATAACTACTACTTATGTTAATGTCTTGTTTCACCTAGCAATTATTCTTGACATTGTCTTTCCTCTATCTGGTCCTTTGGATTTCCCAGAATGACCACCAGGTGACACAAAATTTTTTTCCTTTGATTTATAGCTAGAAAGAAAAAGAAAATAATTAAATTGATTTTGGCATTCTCCAAATTTAATTAACTCAAAACTATTGTTAAAACTCTTCTGTTTATCAAATTTAAGATGTATCCTAGAAAGAACACAAGTTTAATTCATTTTATGTTTGAGTTCTACCAGCCCTCAAGAAATAAATCATATGTTAATTAAATTTTTAAGAGCATAGACAAAGATAAAACATTTTAACTCAAAATCAATGGATTTCCTTTATATTTACTATAACCAATCACAGAAAAGAATTAAACTAGATTGTAATCACAATAAGGGCAGTAGTTATTAAGTCTTTGTGATCACAATAGGGATAAAATCTATGGAAATTAAATAATAAATATGTAAGATGTATTTGAAGCAAGTTAGAAAACTTTTATGAAACATATAAATCATTTAGATTTATGAGAAATTCAAAAAGTAGAAATGATCTTAGTCCCAAACTTTACATCTAAAAAATTTCAGTCAAAAGCTAATTTGTATGTGATTTGATAAACTAATTTCAAAGTTTATACAGAAAAGAGCACATGTAAGAATAACTACTTCCTTCTCCAAAAAAAAGGAAAATGAACATAGTGGTAGAGGTCTTCTTCTACTGGACAACAGAACATATTATCATCCTAGAGTACTATATTGGTTCATAAGCACATCATGGCATTAGCATGACAGTCAGACATGACTTACACAAAAAAATTTAAGAAATTTGAAATGTAGCATTTGAAATCAGTAGACAATAGATTTGTTTTGAGAAAGTTGGGTACTTGGAATTCTAAAAAACCAACAATAATAAATTTTAATAATATAAAGACTGATATAAAAGTAAAATCAGAATTATAAAATATAGAACGCTTTAATATTCTTGCACTAAGTAATACTTTTTCTCATGACATGAATGCAAATATTATGAAGTAAAAGACAAATTTTACTTCCTAAACATTAAAACTTTTTTAGCAAAATATTGACAGACAATGTTAAAAGACAAGTGACAAACTGGAAGAAAATGTTTGATATGTATATATAATAAAGAAGTAATATTAAGAATATATGAAGAGTTCATTCAAATAACTAAGAACTTGGAAAACCCAGTGGAAAATTTGGCAAAGAATATAAAGAAGAATTGCATGGAACAAAAAATACAAATCACATATAAACAGATGAAAAGAGGCTTTGTTTTTCTAAGGGACAATAATGTATATCAAAATACAAGATAGCGGCCATTCCTAGGCCACTGACAGGCCATTGCCTTGCCACTGCCTTGTTGAGCTATGCTGTGGCCATGTGCTCTTTGAGCTATGGACAGACAATGTTTCCTGGCTTTGGTCCCCTACCTTGGGGAGGTGAATCTCCTCTTTCTCTCTTTAAAATACTTTCTAAATAAACTATATTTTCTAATCTAAAAATATACATATATACATGATAGCATTCCCCCTAGATCATTGGTAAAAATAAAAAATACACACTCCTTATATAAATGCATATGCTACTTAATATTTTTATAATTAATTAGTATCACTGTTATATAAAAAAAGTTGAAGAAAGAATGAGTCAAAAAATAGCATTTTAAAAATTGTAAATAGTTATATAATATTATAGGAAGGAGAAACCTAAGAAAGACCCAAAAGCAGAATGTTAAATAGAAAGACTAATCAACTTATCCATACAAGAATTTTTAAATAATTCTGCACTTAAAAAAAACTCACAAAACAATTAAAAGACAAAGAAAACCCAAGAAAAAAATAATTTCAAAATAAATGCCACACCACAGTCTGTGGTGGTTGAGAGACAGTCTGTGAAATCTGAAGACAGACCTGTAGACTAATTTGGTTTAGTATACCCTAAAAAAACTCAAGACTAGTAAATGCGCACACACTTGCAAAACTGAAGCACATGATCACATAGGGTTCTTGTGAAGTTTGCTTAAAGTTAATGTAGTGCCTGCCACATAGTAAGCCCTTAACTGATGTTGGATGTGGTGTAGAATAATAATATAGAACTTTAGAATTAGACAATGATGCTTTTAGAGCTTTGTGTGAGCCATTATTTTTCTCTCATTTAATTTAAAAATCTATATACTTATTTTAATTTACTTGCCATCGGATTTGTCTCAGGACACTAGCCCAAAGACAACAAAAACAGTGGGGATAAGAATCTCTGTTAATTAACCTGTTCCCCTCCTTTCTTGTGAAACCAATTGAGTAAATTCTTCTGATAATTTTGGGGTATTTGGGAATAATGGTAATATTTATTTTCAGTGCAGTGGAATTTTGCACAGATTCCCCAGACAAGGAATCAGTAATGGCCAAATTAATTGGAAAAGTGCTGAATTTAACAAACCTTATTTGTTAAGTGAAGACCAACTTTTTTTTTTTTTACTTAAATGAAAGATTTTAGATTTAGCCTTGTATAATAAAATGACATAAGAAATGTTTACTGAATATAAAAAAATGTTTACTGAAATATATAAATCAAATGAATTGTTAGTTTAGAATGGCAATTTAATATTTCAAAGTTGCTTGAAATTTTCAGGAGAAAAAAATAACTCTACATAAGTAAGGCAAATTTGATTACACCTTGTTTATAACCTTGTACTCCTGTTTTCTCTCTGAATTTCTTTTACAAAATGTTTCATGAGATTGTGGTCATTTCTTCCATTTCTCAAGTTTTATTTGATTCTTCTTCCAGAAACAATTTTATGGTTTGCAGAGTTATGCCTGGATCAAGCAGCTTGATTAGAGGAATTTGAACTTTTAGATCATGAAAGAGCTTGCTCTGAATTGTCATAGCTGATACTGAGTCTATGCCTAATGATATAAGCGATATGGACATTGTAATGTTTTTGAGGTTTATACTCATGAATTCACTAGCTAAAGAAGAGATGTACTCATCTGTTGATATCTGAGATAAAGAATGAGTAAAAGCCATGCAAGTAAAAGCTCTAAAAATCGACCTTCTATATGACCCTGCAATCCCCCTACTGGGAATATACCCTGAAGAACACAAATCACTCTATAAAAAAGATACCTGCACACGTATGTTTATCGCAGCATTGTTCACAATAGCAAGAACCTGGAAACAACCATGCTGCCCATCAAAAGAGGACTGGATTTAAAAAAATGTGGTACATATACACGATGGAATACTACGCAGCCATAAAAAAGAACAAAATCATGAATTTCGCTGCAACCTGGATGGAACTAGAGTCTATAATACTGAGTGACCTCTCACAAAAACAAAAATCCGAATATCACATGTTCTCACTCATATAATGGACCTTGAACA
>NW_007059235.1:111999-131915 GCF_000164805.1 Carlito syrichta
AAAAAAAAAAAAAAAAAAAGCCATGCAAGAATCTTCCAGCAAACTGAATTCATCTTGGAATTCTTTGGAAAATCAAATTCTCAGAGATGAAACTTGAGGAAAGTTTTCCTGTAATTTTCTGAAATCAAATTTGACTATAGCTTGTTGATAATTATTTAGAATTAAGCATTTTTCAAGATACTCATGGATTTCGGGTACTTGAAGAGTAAGTATTCCTCTGGTGCCTAAAGCACTCTGAAGATGTTGTTTGTTTAACAATAATCCAAGATTCAAGACTCCCCAGTTAATTGATTGTCCAGCGAGACCACAGTTCCTGTGATAGCAGCAGAAAACATCCAGGAAAGAGTTAGCAGCAGCATAGTTGGCTTGTGATGCATTCCCAATGAAGGCAGAAACAGACGAATAACACACAAAATAATCAAGTTCCTGCCCTCTGGTCGCAAGGTGAAGTTTGACTGCTCCAGCTACTTTGGGATTTAACACTTTCTCAAATCTAGAAATGTTGAGAGCTTCAGGGGGCCCATCATCCAAGACTGCAGCACTCTGAAATACACCTTTGATTTCACTCCTTAGAAAGATATTTCCAATTGAATGTACTGCCTTTTCCACCTCAGAATGAAAACTGACATTACACTGTAGACTGATAATCCTGCGTCCTTCATTCTGATTTTCCAGTAACTGCATTTCTTCCAACTGCTCAGAAGTTGGATTTCTCTGTGAAAAAATCACAACAGAACCACCTCCTTTCTATACAATAAACTTCACAGTTTCAAATCCAAGGCCAGAGAGCCCCCCTGACACAACATACACTCCATTTGCCTTAAAGAGTTTCCTCTTCACTCTGCACATAGGTATTTGTGAACGTTGACATTCTGGAACGTTGACATCCAACACAGCAAGAGGGATGGCCGCACTTGTGAAATGTGAAGAGAGAGCAGAATTTGCCAGTGCATTTCATTGAAAAAGGGAGTGAGCCAAATTTAAGTTATTTTTCAAACTCATTGATTTAGCCACCGACAGACAGATCTATTGGATGCTATTAGGCAGGATTTCTGTAAAACCTGGCTAAGATTTAGAATGTGGACCTAGATATGATTGTGACCATGATGCAATAATTGCTGTAAAAATTCTGGTTGCTGATGGTCACAAATGAATACAACATCTTAGAGGTGGGAAAGGCCAGAGAGTGTGTCTTTGGAGAGTTCCTTTAAAGGTGGCAGCAAAATGAGTGCCTGGCAGTGTTCTACTTTTTGCACTAGACCTGCAGAGAGGGAGCGCAGCATGGCCTCCCAGCCTAGTTCCTTAGCAGCCAAGGTCAGCACCTCACCCAGGATGGATCCTGGCTGTGGGGAGATGACAGCAGGTGTGGAAAGATGTGTGGCATTCGGTAATATCTGGGTGAGAATTTTCCAAGCTATTATAAAGTAGGATGCACAAGGTACATTTCTAAACACTGGAAACGTGTTGCTGTGAAAGCACAAGGTGTCAGGAATTAGGATCTTTGATGATGCCACAACAGGAAAGCAGGTGGCAACGTGATCACCAACCTTCACTTCTTTTATGGCCTTGCCAATGGCTGTTACTGTACCACTGAAGTCCAGTGCCAGCAATTTATGTTTCCCCATTGTGCCATCAGCCCAGTACAAAGTATTGCCAAAATTACAGCTGGAGGTGCTCACAGGAAAATAATCCTTAGAGTGGATGCATATTTTATCAGTCTCAACTTCCACAGATTGGTAATTGAGCAGTGTGAGTTTGTATGTTTCTATCTCAGCCGTCACTTCAACTACATTGTAGGGATCTGAGGTGTATAGAGTGAGCACCTCAGAGTTCTTGTTTTCCTTGTGAGGTTTGCCATCATAAATCTTTTCAAAGGATGTATGTCTGATTTCAGACATGAATATTGTCCCCCGATCAATACAGAGTTCTAGATAGTCTTTCCCTTTACATTTAATAATAGCTTCTGCTAACCTGGCAATGTTCTTTGGGCTTGTATCACTAATATCTATTATCTGAAATATGATGTGTGGCACTTCCATCAAAGAGGCTCTCATCATGCCAGGGAGAACAAATCCTGGGTTGATATGATCTTATTGTTTTATATATGATGACAGTCACAGAATAATCAGTATTTTGGTCTTTCAAGGTTAAAATAAGTTGACGAAGTGCCTCACAGCACTTTGTTGGGTATTGGAGAAGTATTTCTGGGGACTCTTCATTTAGTTTTTGAATCCCCCACATCAATAAAGCATGATGGAAGTCCTTGATTTCAGTTTTCGTCCTATCACCTACTCTCATCTCAGAACCCTGACTTGTTTCCCATTCCTGAAACCCAATATACTTGGAGTCATAAGGCAAATATTTTTCAAGCTATTGAGTTATTCCAGACGTGTCAGCTAGAATGAGTAATGGAGGAGGCACTTCACCAAGGTTCCCAAGCATCAGAATCTGCGATGTTTGCTTCCACGTGTTTTCTAGAAGCACGTTATCACTAGATGGTGTTTGTGTGCCACATATGAATGCAATCTCTTCTAGTCTTGCTAAAATGAAACCATATTTGTCTGTAAAGAATCCACACACTTCAAAGTAGTTTTCTGCACATTTGATGGCCTTTATGTATCTATTCATTTCCCCTCCCAGATTTTTGAAAATATTCAATTTGCCTATCTTTGATGGAAAAGCAGCTTTTCCTTCAATCTTTCTGTATCTTGTGGCCATGACAAATGCCATTTGCAAGAAACAGTCTGACAGCCTCGGATGGACATGATATTCATACATGTCTCTCTGGAGATCTCCATTAACTTTGATTGTTGTTATGCCCTCCTTTAGCTCATCACAAAATGAAACGGCTTTTAACTGCTTGAAAATGGTACCATATTGAAAACCAATGTGGAAGAGTTGCTTGTAAACTTCATCACTGGTTCAACTCAACTTACACCTTTGAAAGATGCTCCCAAGAGAAATATACTTTTTTTCACTTAAAGTGTTTTTTATTTTTGCAACTTCTCCAATCACATAAACTGCTGATGAGGAAGAAATTATTTTAAATTTTGTTTCTCTTTCTCCTGATTTCAACTGCACCTTTATATCTAAGGAGTTTTGGCTCACCACACAGGGAGCTAAAAAATTCACTCTTACCTGATATGTACTAAGTGCTCTTGGCTTTAAACTTTCCATTACACAGGCCAAAACAAATTCCACAAAGCAGGAGCCAGGAACCAAAGGAATCCCACTGTTTTTGCGCTCAAAAACATAGGGCATTGTATCCTGAGTTATGAAGCAGGTGAAATCTAAATTGTCGTGAGCACTAATAAGAGGGTGATTGGAGTAAGCTATTTTGTTCTGCAACTGGAGGCTCTTTAAGTAAGTCTTAAGATTCTTGTGATCAAATTGATACCTCGGGTAACATGTTGGAATCATTCTGAAACCTTCAAAAAAGCATGGCCAGTTAAAGTGGTATCCAAATTCAAAGAGAGATTTTACCAAATCAAAAAGTGTCTCACACTCTTTATCTGGTTGTAGAGAAGGGAAAATTATGGCTTCTTCACCTATGATTTCACTGATATTTCTTTGGGAGGCTCTCTTAGGGGCTATTTCAGCAAACACAACGTTTTTCCTTCCCTGGGCTGCTGTGGTGATGGCCTGGATGAAAGCAACTGGCTCTTGAACATTCCTGGACCAATATTTGCCAGTATTAAAATCTTCTTTAGTAGCTGTTTTTCCTGTCACTGTTGAAATCAGTTCCATTTCTGTCTCCCCCCGCACCAAACTCCCAATGCTCTCTTTAATGTCCTTGAGTATTGGGTCCATCATATAACTGTGATAAGCAGCTGGAACTGATAGGATGTGCAGAAATATGTTCCTTTTCTCAAACAGCTGAGCCAGCTTTTCATGACACTTGGCTATAGCTCCTGCCTCTCCTGATAGGGTGTAGGAGCAAGGTCTGTTAAAGGCTGCAATGCACGCATTTCCAGAGATGGAAGCTAGAGCCTTCGAGATTTCCTCCACAGGAATGTTTTCAACCACCACCATTTTCCCTCCACCCACTTTGCCTGTAGCTTGCTTGCCGACAGTGAATCACCTTCACTTGCTGATAGTGAATCACCTTCACAGCGTCTTCAAGGGAAAGGATCCCTGCACAGTGAGCAGCAGCAACTTCTCCCACAGAGCAACCCAATATAGCATTAAGCTCAATGCCCAGAATTTCAAGAAAGTCACCAAAGCTACTTGGAGGATAAAAAGGAGGGACTGGGCTACCTCAGGATTTGAAAAATCATCATAGTCGTTTTCTATTAACTCAAGGAGACGGGTGGATCCATATTGGAAAAACAAATGGGCAATTTCATGGCATTTTTCTCTGAACACAGGTTCCCACTCGAACAGGGTCTTGCCCATCCCTTGGCAATGAAGTCCATTTCCACAGAACACGAATATCAGCTGTGGGGGTCCTTGAGGCTGAACTGTTTGTTCCTTGGCTGCTAGTTCGAGCTGTTGCCTAAGCTGCTCTAAAGAAGTGATGATAAATGCTCTTCTGTAAAGGTGGCTCCTGTGGCTCCTTCTGCAGGCTGCTGTATAGGTCAGGTTTTGCAGAGATCCTTGGTCACTTTGGCCCAGATGATGAGCCATGTACTCCATTGTGAGCCGGAGTGATTTCCTAGAGGCTGCAGATAGTAAAAATATTTCAAGTGACCTCCTAGAAGGAATATCCTGGGATTGCTGCCTCAACTGTCTAATGACAGCATGAACATTGGTCCCCCCCAAATCCGAAGCCATTCACCCCAGCTCCCCTTCCAAATTCTTGAGATTCCTCCCAGGGCTCCAGGCTTGTTGGGATGGACAGATTCAATCTCTCAGTGTCTATACTTCTTACATGCTCTGAATAGTGCAAAGATGGAACAATCTTTTCATGGTGCATCATCACAAGTACTTTAATGAGGCCTGCTATTCCCGCTGCAGATTCAGTGTGATCGATGTTGCCTTTCACTGACCCAGTCTTCAGAGCAGAGGCCCTCCATTGCCTGTTTTTTCCAACAATGTTCCCCAAGTTCTCCGCTTCAGTGAGATCTTCAGCAGATGTTCTTGTGCCATGAGTCTCGGTGTACTGCACACTTAATGGGTCAATGTGAGTTGAGTAAATGCTCTGTAGAAACCTCTCCTGCTGCCTCTCCGATGGTCTGGTGATGGGACTAGCTGATCTTCCATCTTGATTGACAGCAATGGCATCAATGACTCCCCAGATTTTGTTATGGCCTTCTAGTGCCTGATAAAGAAAATAATTTTTTAGAAATTCAGCTTTAATTTGTCTTAGCTTTAATCTTAAAAAATGTTTTGCAAGAGTAATAATGATAAGTAACTAATGTCACAGTATTTAATGGCTATTCAGATTAGGAACTAAGCTAGTTCAAGGTCAACAAAACATGGTTCTTGACCTTTTCCTCCTTACTATCTAGCACAATGATTTGAAATTTTTGAAGTGTGTTTAAAAATCTGGGCAACTTGCTATATCTCTGTATTCCTAATCCCACATAGAGAATTCCTGAGCTAGTTGGATGGGCCCATCAATATGCAATAATTGGGATAGAAGTGTCCCTAGAAACTACTTTGGGAGGAAAAGGCATAGAGAAAGTAGATGGTATATGTTCATAAAATGACAGTATCAAAAAGAATTAGTTTTACAAGAAAAGCCATGTGAACCCAGGGGCAGGAAATCTCATTTCAGGCTGTGGACAATGGTGGAAGTAGAAGTCTTTGATTTAGGGGAAAGCATTATGAATTTGACCTTATACACAAGTGGAACATCAGCTGATAGAGACAGAACAATGGTATTGTAGGACAAAGGAGTATTCTAACTGAGTGTTAACTATGAAGAGAGAAAGCAACAGGAATTATTTGTTTAGGAAAGCTTCCATCTTATGGAACAGTAGTAACCACAGCACTTCGATGCAATTTTGAGGTTCCTCCTGACAAATATTTGTGGAGCTACAGAGGAAGCAGCAATCCTGTCTTTTCAGAATTTAGAAAAGATTTAATCAATGCCAATACAGTTTATGATAGATTAAAGATGACCACAAATTATTTGATACTTCTTCTATCAAGAGGTGGTATCTATTTCTCTGTCCATTGAATCTAGGCTAGCCTGTGTCTGCTTAAAGCAATAGCATATGGCAGAGATGACACCGTGCCAGTTCTAGAAACCTAGCTTTTCAGAAACCTGGCAGCTTTTGCCTTGCCTTTTTGCACCTTGAATCAAGAAGTCAGCTTATCCTTCCGAGAGACCATGTAGAAAGGTCCAGAGACTACATAGAAAAGAGGAGACCTCCGCTGAGTCCAGCCTTCCCGGTGTTCTGTGAAGATCCCAGACTCATAAGGGAAGCATCTTGGCACCCTCCAGACCAGCCTAGCTGCCAGTCAAATACTACCCAGTGACCTCATCCTTATAACCTGAGGCAAAAGACTCACCCGGCCAGGCCCTGTCAGAATTTCTGACTCACTAAATCCTGACACATAATAAAATATTCATCACTTTAAGCTGCTAAATTTGGGGAGGTTTGTTACAATGTGTTGATAAGTAGAAGATGCTTTTTTACTCCTTTGATAATAATCTTTTAAAGAAGAAAAATTGCTTTTTCTTTTTATCTTTCCGTAATATGAATACTACTTATTAGGAGCCTTGAAACTCAAGAACACTGTAGTTCTCTTTATAAGTTAATTAGCAAAAGTAAATATATTATATTTACTTTAAATCTCTAATATGTAGAGATAGCATTCACTTGAACAATACTTGAAGGATTCTGTAAATATAAGACTTGTCGGATTCTATAATAAAAGGAATTCTGAAGTGACCCTTCCTGTAGACAAAGAAAAAAAAAATGAAGCCAAAATTCTATGACTTTTCTCATCTATGCTAGGGCTTTAAATTAAATATTGCAAACCCAAAGAATACTTTTCACATGCAAAACTTTCAGTCAAAAAGAAATATCCAACTTGGGAAATATAACAAGACCTCCTCTCTACAAAAAAAATTAAAATAGAAAAAAAATTTAGCCAAGCATGAGTAGTCTTAGCTACTCAGGAAGCTGAGGCAGAAGGATCACCTAAGCCATGATTGTGCCACTGTACTCCAGCCTGGGTGACAGAGTAAAACACCCAACTCAAAAAAAAAGGAAAAACAATATGAGTTTCAAAGTAAAAGGTAATTTTCCCAAGAGCCAGCATGGCTTTAATGGAGTAAAATGAAATATGAACGTGGGCTCATGTAAGGCAGTGCACTGTGCTCATATCCCAGTTCACCAACTTGCTCAGTGGGGTGATCCTAGGAGAGTTACTTAATTGCTTTGTGTTTGACTGTCTTCATCTGTAAAATGGAGAGTATCAAAGTACCTATCTCAGAGGGTGTAGAGATTAAATTATTCTATGCAAAATGCTGCAAGCAGCACCTGGCATGTGGAAGGAACACAATAACCATTGTTGTGTTGAACATGTAGTAGGACAGCAGTTAAGCACAGTCTCTACAGCTGGAAAGCCTACATTCAAACATAGGCTGGTGAAGAATCACTGATATGTATTAAGCTGATAATTTTAAAAAGCACATATAACAAATACCCCAAGACTTTAGAGGAAGGAAAAACCATTTGTGGGGGGAAAGTTGAAAAGGCTTCATTGAAGAGTTTTGAGAACTAACTTGGATCCTGATAGACAATTCAGGCACATCTGATGAGTAGGATAGATGGGGCTATCCAGACAGAGGAAATGGTTCCATCAAAGGCTCAGACCCTGGAATTAACACGTGTCTTTGGGGCAACCACGTATAAATCAGTTTGACTGGAACAGAGCTTACATAAGGAAGACACAAGGGAAGTTGGAGAGAAGTTCATGTGTATGTCTCACACACCTAGTCTTCAATAAGAATAACTGCTAACATTCAGATAATGCGTACTACATTCTGGGCACTTTTCAAAGCACCTTTCAGTATTAACTTATTAAATCATTGCCACAACTCTATTTGGTAACTACTATTATTGTCATTCTCATTTTACGGAACACAAAACCGAGGCATAGAAAGGTTGAGTCACTTGCCCAAGACCACATAGCCAGAAGGTGATAGAGTGTAGAACTTTTGTAATTGCCAGGTACTTATTACAGCAGCCGCACTTTCTCCCCACTTTGCCTCATTTTGTCTCAGACTGCGTGTCTTTGAGCCTATTGTTCCATCTCTTCATAAGCCCTTATTCTCCTCAAATTACCCACAATTTGCTTCTGCAAATTTTACTTAACCTTAAAAACTCAGTTCCCTCAAACTGACTTAGGCAACATTCCATGTCTAACATCGAGTTTGCCACACTGTACTGTAATCACTCATTTTCTCAAATTAAATCTCTGTCACCCTCATCTTGTTGAAATGCAGTGTGTTTGGGAGAGCAACAGGGATTCTGCATTCTAACAAGCATCTGGTAGTGCTAATAGTGCCACTATGTTGTCAGTCCCTGGACAACACTTAGAGTAGCAAAGCCATGGAGGGCAGGGACAGGATTTCAACCAAGTTAGTGAACCGCCCTGCACTCAGTCCAGTTGTCCTTCAGAATCCACAGGGGATTCCAGGACCCTCCTGCTATATGTGGATACCAAAATCCACATATGCTGAAGTACCTGATTTAAAAGGTCATAGTATTTGCATATAACCTATACATATTCTTCTGTATACTTTAAATCATCTCTAGATTACTTATAATACCTAATTCAATGTAAAGGCTATGTAAATAGTATTATACTATATTGGTTTTATTTGCCTTATTTTTTATTGTTGTATTGTTACTTTTATTGGATTTTTTTCCAAATATTTTTCACTAAGTTTGGTTGAATCCATAGATGCAGAAACTGCGGATACAGAGGGCCGCCTGTAGTTGCTCAGTGAACCACTCTAGAACTGATCTTAGGTTGACTGCTTTACCTTAGAGGTTTCAGCAGGACAATGCCACACCCTCCTCCATGTCCATATCCATCTGCCTTTTTAGAAAAGGGCTTACTCATTCCATCTGGAGATATATTTGCTTTGCTCAAAATGACATTAACCGAAGGGTCTAACATGCTGCTCACTCCACCACAGAAGGCCGTTTCACAACCAATCAATAAAAAGCAAAGTCAGTGAGAAGAAACTGTTTGATTTCCATACACTGGCTTCCCTCCTCATCAGAGTGGATGGGAAGCTGGCTGTCTAAAAAAGCAGTTGACTAGTAAAGAGCTGACTCCTAAATTCTCCTGGTGGACTTGTCTCACTCTTCTTTTGTTGTTAAGTGATAGGTTACCATAAAGAGATCCTTTTTTCTAATTTTAAATTTTTTTCTCTCTTTTTGTATAAAATCTCTTCTTTATCATTTTCCTATCAAATTTGCTAGCACAAAAAAGTAAAAAACAGAAAACAAGTATACATATCTTGTTTGATTAAAAATGAGTTTAAATATTTTATCAAATATCTTATATCATTTAATTACCAATAGTTTTATCATAAGTTAAATTCTTCTTAATGACCTTACAAAATAGGTTTACAAAATTTTATCACCTGCCTCTATGATAAATAAATAGAGGCCGGGCTCAGTGGCTCAGCCAGTAATCCCAGCACTTTGGGAGGCCAAGGCGAGTGGATTGCCTGAGCCCGTTGGTTCGAGACAAGCCTGGGCAACTTGGCGAGACCTCATCTCTACAATAAATAAATTAGCCGAGTGTGGTAGCTCACGCCTGTAGTTCCAGCTACTTGGAAGGCTGAGGCAGAAGGATCGCCAGAGCCCAGCAGTCGAGGCTGCGGTGGCTGTGAGCGTGCCACAACACTCCAGTCTGGGCAATGGACTGAGAACCCAACACAAAAATAAATAAATAAATAAATAAATAGAGGTAAGTAATTTACACACAAGAGTAAGATATTCAGTAATAGTATGATTTTGCTAATAATGATTTTCCTCAAATATATTGTAGTGTATAGATCCATGGTGTTCATTGTTTAGGTCCAAGTTTTCTTTCAAGAAAAACATTTAAAATATATATATTTCACAAACGTATCAAAATCTAAAATTAAAAATAGGAAAAGAATGCAAATAATTAAGATATCAACATTGAAAGTGTTTAATGCTCTATATTTCAAATGATAGAATGTAGACAACTTATTACATTTTACAGCAAAGAAATGAACAATAACTATATTTGTGAATTTCTTTTTTTAACTAATTTTATTTCTCACTCTTCTGAGCAGACTTTCCTGTGAAGTGGCCAAGCTTATAAGGCTTGCCATGATTAAGCTTGACTGTTGGAGTCTCACACCATGGTGTGAACTGAACATTGGGTCTCTTTCCATTTCTGTGGGAACAGTCAGGAGCCCTGTGAGGCTGTGACCTCAGGCACGGTGGTCTCTACTTTCACATGCAAGTCCTTTGTTTAGGCTAACTGCCTCATTACTTGACAGTAGAAAATGGTTTTCATTTTCTGTGTCCTTTATCAAGTTATGCTGTTTCTCACAAATGAATTCTCTACGATTGTTTTCTATTTTTCTTTGATTTCTTATAGGTTCTACTTTGTAAAATTGTATTATATTTTATTTGATTCACAATTGGACTCAAGATAGCTATTAATATATATTCATGGAAATTGTAATCTCTAGCATTGTAAAACGCTTCCATTTTGTCTTGAATACAGCTGTGCATCACAGTATTAACCCAACATCTACTCTATTTGTTGTGTTAGTTCACATTTGTCTAGTATATCTTTGCTTATTCTTTTACTTTCTACCTTTCAGGATCATTTTGTTTCAATATCCCTCTCCTATGTAGCTGCAGTTGTTTTTTGTTTTGTTTTGGTTTTTTTAATTAATGGATTCAACCTGAATCTTCAAGAAAATAGGTGATTTTAATTCATTTTTAGTTGAAATAAAAATGATTTGAGGTCCAGTTATATCATTGTATTTTATACTATGCTTTCTCTTTATAAACTTTAAAGAGTTTATAAAGAGAAAGAAAATATTCTTAAAAATATTTTCCAGTCCAAGAACAGTAGCACATACCTGTAATCCAAGCTCTTTGGGAGGCGGAGGCGAGAGTGGGAGGCAGAGGCAAGAGGATTGTCTGAGTCCGGGTTTTCAAGACCAACCTGGGCAACATAGCAAGACCTCATCTCTACAATAAATTTTAAAATTAGCTGGGTATGAGGGAGCGGGGAGACTCCTGTAGTTCCAGTTACTTGGAAGGCTGAGACGGAAAGATCACCTGAGCCCAGCAGGTCCAGACTGTGGTGGCCATGAGCATGCCACTGCACTCCAGCCTGGGTGACAGAGTAACACCCTAACTCAAAAAAAAAAAATTCATTAAATAGTCTGTGTTTAAATGAGTTATTTTCATTGTATATATATCTTCATTCTGTAATTTGCAAGGATTATAGATTGTTTTTAAGTTCTGTCAGAGTTACCTTTATAATTTTATACAATATATTAAACTTTGATTTTTAAAATAGTTTGTGCAATATAAGTAACTGATTTTTTAATTTATTATAATTAATTCAGTGTAAATCTCTACATCTTATCTTTTATTAAATGCTACTGAGATAAAAAGATTTAATGATGCTTGAATGACTACCCAGCCTTAATATAAAACACAATATTTTTGCAGGCACTATCTTAGGGAAAATTTCTGAGGAATTTTATGAAACACTAGCTGGGCTGCCTCTTCTTCAATACTAGAGAGCAACATCCACCTACCTTTAGGTCTGTGTGAAAGGTACCACTCACATTGTACTCTGTCAAGAGTGAACTCTCAGGGTACCCTTCTAATGGGATACAATGTGAATGCACAGGACTGGGAAAAAAACTGGGCTGGCAATTAAATGATTTGGATTCTGGTCTTCGCTCTGTTGTCATCAAGTTGTGGATGTTAATAAGATTATTTACTCCCATTGGACCTTATTTCTTGGAGCTACACCAGAAATTCCTAATGTTATGTGTATATAACAGTACAGAGAGACTCAAATATACTAATATGAAGGAAACTTTTACAATGGGCTATCTTCATTTCATTTAAAGAACCTTGCAAAAGACATTGGGAGATCTTATTTCAGTTCCCATACTCCCATAGTTTGTCAATGTGAATTCTCAATAACTTATTAAATTGACACTAGGTATACCAATTGTATAATCCATGATAATGAAAGTTCACTATGTTCAGTATGAAAAATTTTCTCTTTTTTTTTTTTTTTTTTTTTTGGTACCCTTTTGCTTTATGTTTTGGTACCTTGATGTCAGAATACCTTGTTTAATTGCAAGGAAGGCATAGTACAGTGCAAAAAGAAATGACAAACATGCAGTGTCTATAGCAAGAGATGGTCCAGTTAAGTTGAACACGTAAGAAATCCTGTTAGCAGCTATACTAGTTGCAGACCCAGTGGCATTATAGTGGTTTGCAGTTCTTGGACTTCTAAGGGACATAAATTCATGATCTCGATTCATAACACCTATAAGAATCAAAAAAGGTTTAAGTGAGTCTCCTATTAAAAGAAAAAAGTATAATAAATATAAGCCTTACTCTTTTACTTACTATGTAGATTCAAAAAATGTCAAGATATCTGTATCTTTCATTACACTGGCCTTGACTACCAATCATAATAAGAGAATATAAAACCCAATGGCATGTGAATATCCTTACTTCGGGGGGTAGATAAGTTTTTATTCAATGTTGTATTTTTTATTCCAAGTGACATAACACTGATGATTATATTTAAACAAAATAACATTTGCCATTTATAGTAGCACTTTTTAATTTTGCAAAATGGTTTCACATACATTTCACCACCTGATGTCACATGCTCATATCCTTCCATACCTGAAGAACAAATAATACAGATATTTTTAGCATCATCTTAGCACTATGACAATTGAAGCTCAGAAAAGTTAAAGAAATTAGTTTAAGATCTCTTATATAGAAAGGGATGAGCCAGCTTTCTAGGTAAATATTTTGGATTCAGCACACTGAAATTATTCACTTCTTTTAAAGGTTGTGCTGTCACATTCCTTCAGACTGTGGTCTTTTTATTTTCTTACTTTGCCTTCCTATGAGAAATTTTGTTCATTTTTATGACTTCAGTTACTATCTAAGCCTGGTGACACTAAATCCCTCTCTCTAGTTCAATTTCTTTCCATATTCCAAAAACATGTTTCTAAGTCATACTCAATGGCTTTCCTTGGGGGTCTATAGACATCTAAAACTCAACCAAATTACCCAGGATGATCCATCCACAGGAACCTCAGATTCAACTCACCCAAAGCTGAACTCAATCCTACCACCCCCTACCCTGCCCTTGAGTCCAAACTTACATGTTTTAGTTATAGTATGACTGCTTCAGCCAAGCCACAAAACTCAGTGGAACCCTGGTTTCCTCCTACTCTTAATAACTTACATCTAATTATTTACTATGCCCCATCCATTAGGTCTTATTTTAATTAAATCTGCAGACTTTTCGGGCCATCTTCCTCTCTTCCCTGAATTCTACATCAGTCTCCAGCTTGGTGTTCCTGCCTCCAGCCTCCACATTCTATTCTGAGGCCAGAGTGATGTTTGAAAAGTGGGAATCCAATCACGACCTTCTCCAGGCTATGCCATCAAACACTTCTATGGCTCCCATGTCCTCAACAGAGTCCAGCTCCTTAATAGGTCTCCACGTTCCCTACCACCAACCACTCCAAAACTTGTCTATTCAAGATCGCCACCTGTACTCTAGGACTGACCATTCCAAACTTTCCATTCCAGCAATCCCCATGGGCTCTTTTACTATCTCACCTTTGGAAAAACTACTCGTACAGTCCTTACGTCTGGAAGCTCTCCTTTCATTATCTCTTCCACTTAATGGGTAACCCCGTGCATTCTTTAGATTTTAACTAAGCTATTACTTCGTCCTGTGCAGCTTCCCCTGATTCACCAAGTCTGAGGTTGGCACTCCTTTCCTGCTGATTCCACAGCCTCCTATGCTCACCGTGAATGTGGTACTTACCTAACACTCATATAAAAATCTCCTTCCTCCATTTAACTTCATGGTGGCCTTGCTGTGATTCTCCCAGGTATAGCTCCCCAGTAGAAACTGATAGATCATCCCCAACACACATCAGCCTTCTAATCATGGTTTCATTACAATTCAGATTCAATTTTGCTCATTGGATATAGGGAAAAATATGAGGGAAATACATCTCAAGGAAAGAAACAACCAGTTAGAGAAACATGGAGGCTGACTTTGATGAGTGTCTTGGTAACCCCAGAAAGAAGAAAATACTTAAGACATCCTTGAATTAATACGCTTGCTAAGCTTTAGCTAGTGGCATTCCACTCCAAGTTGCATATTATGTTAAAACGACTATTACCCGAATGCATTATTACTTTTATCAACCAAAATAAAACTGAACCAGTGTATAAGTTAAGCCTTAGAATAAAAGATGAGAACAAGCTAGGTCTGGGAATTTTAAGTGGTAACTAACTAACTAATGCCTACTCTTGACCTGAAGTTAATCTCAAAAGAGGTCAAGGACCGGGAAAACTCGGGTTTCAACTGCCTCCCAGAAACTCCTTGGAGATCCAGACCCTGTTTAGACTCTGGAATTCAGAAACTCAGAGTTAGCCTAATGTATATCCTTGAATCGTTCTGGTTTGTACCTGTCCACTAGGGTCAGTGAAGTTCCTGGTTTTCTGCAACCTATCGAGAAATCTGGTGTGTGGTTCCTGTGGCCCTGCAGTCTGTGACACTCATTCTAGGCTGTCAGGAAATGTCTCCATTCTCCTGCCACTTAGCCACTGCAAAGAGGCCTTACTAGACTTACTGGACACCCTGGGGAATATTGAGAAAAGAAGTATAGGTAACAACCACATCTTTTTATAAAGAGTATTGTTTCTGTGGCAGAGCTAAAGGTGGCAAATGCTTAGTGGTCATAGTTGAAACCACCCAGATACACCAAAACCATTTGATCTAGCTAAGCTGACCTAGAAAGTGTCATTTGTTTGGAGAAGTTTGTTCCTCGCTGTCTCACCAATGAAGACACCTGTCCTGGAACCAGCCACCTCCTCAGCCGGAACCCCAGCACTCTCTGCAGGTACATTCCAACAGCAATTTCTGCTGAGGATTCAGATGCTCAGTTCCTGAGTCACTGATTCCAACTTGTTGTCAAATTCATTCGATCTACGAAAAACAAAATGGCATGAAATGGCCTGTGAAGAATAAATACTAAGACTAGTATCTATGCATCTTTTTCTTCTGTAAAATGTGGTTGCCAAAGTTTCAGATGATGCTGATTTGTCTTGTGCAATCACAGTTTCTGTTACTTTTTATTTTAACACTAGATGATTTTAAAATACATCTTAAAACAGATTATTTCTTTTGGGGCTACTCCTGCTTTCTTCCTGCCTCACCAACCATATCGGGTATAGTTAAAGTGGAATTCCTGGATCAAGTATTAGGTTGAAAGGAGTTTCCCTACCCACTCACCTGTTTATATCAGTTTCTGTCACATATAGAGCCAAAACTTTTGCCTTCTAATAAAGATGATAAAAGCAGGGTTGCAGATTGAGAAAGGAGAAAGCAAGGGAAAATGATTACTTAGGTTTCAAGTTTGGATAGGAAATATAGGACAAGTGAGGGCAAGAGAGGTTTTATAATATGGAAAGCCTGGGATTAATAGGGACAGAGATTGGATTGGGAATAAATTTGAGTAGATAAAGGAACAGAAAGAATGTTAAGAAAAAATTTGAAAGTTAAGGGGATCTACTAGTAAATCACTGAAGAATTTGGTTAACAGGACTTGAAGGAGGGGAAAAAAAACAAACCTAGATTATGTAAGTTTGGAAATTTCAGCAAAGGTCTTACCCTTCAAAAAAAGCAGCTCTTCTTGCTTGGCTTTTGCCGGGTTTGTTGTCATCTGCATCATACCATTCTTCAATAATAAATCTTTCGGGTAAAATCTCTACTGTGCCGTTTCTGCCTCCCATAAGTACGTGCCAGAAATTGTTGACTTCTTCTCCTATTACAAAATTATTCAAAAAATTATTCACTCTGATTGTAAAACAAATGCACAGAAATCAAAACTTTTCCTCATGCTATTAATAAGAAGCTAGAAATTATCGTTGAGAAATATACTATTATAATCTAAAAATGAAAAACCCAGGAATAAGTATATTGAGAAATATGCAGGATTTATATGGAAAAAAAATATTAAAGCTAAAGAAAGGCATAAGATAAGACTTGAAGAAATGAAGAAATATAAACGCTTCCTTTCTAGACTCATTCAAGACACTCATTGTTTCTCAGTAAGACCATTATAAGAAAGTCATTCATTGAGGATTTAATTTGACAAAGTGATTCTTTACCTGAAATAATGTAGAGGTGAATGTCACCGAGAAAATATTTAGCAAAGAAGAATATGAGGGCTTATCAAATATTAAATATAGGTATTCAAATATACATCCTATAGATCAAATAGTTAAAACAGTACCGTACTAAAGTGAGTATGAGCAATTCAATAGAACACAAGAAAAATACCACTAACAGTGGGGAAACCCTATATATTTAATATATGTCTACTTGGGAAAACAAAGTTTGTCTGAGTGAAGTGGATAAATCTTTTTTTTTAAATAAATTTCTTAAATTTTTATGCCACTTACCAAAAGTAATACCAGATTTTAAATGGAAAAATAAAAATATAGAATATAGGTTATTATTTTTATTTCTTAATGATAGAATAGAACTTCACAAGTAGGGAAACCACAGAAACAAAATTATTTTTATATTTGATTACAAAAGTTTTCAACACACACAAAATATTATTAAAAAATTCATAGATGAATGACAAAATTGATGGGAAAAATATAATTCTGATGAATGTTATCTATATGAAACAGATCTTTTTTAAAATTGTTAAATGAAAACACCCTACTAGGAAAATGACAACACAAATAAGCAATTCACACACATGGAAAAAAAAAAACAAATGAAATACAAATAACCTCACTTGGAATAAAGTGCAATTTGAAATGCAAACTGAAAGTGATGGCATGTCGTTTTCATTTTAATTGTATGTAATTATTCATCACAGAATTGTTGGTAATATTTAAAAATTATCACAGTAGGGCTTGTTGCATTAACATAGCCCAACATTATGCAACAATTAAAAAACATCTAGGTGCAAACTATTTTATGTTATCTCTTCTTTAAGATGAATTTTTATAAATGAATTCAAGCTGCTTTCTATTTGCCTCTTGTTCAGTAGCATGAATCCCCTGCTGTTAAGTTCAAGAATTTTAAAGAGGCTCTTTAAGGAACAAGTATAGATATATATGAAGGTAAATGTCTGAGTTCACCATCCAAACCTCTTTTTGGAGATTATCTTCTATCCTTCACTTCAATTATGCATTGTTCACACACTCATAATAATGATAACACTATTTAAACAGGTAGTATTTCAAAAAGACTATATTCTTGATACTATCCTAAACCCATTGTATGGATTATCATGTAATTGTCATGTGAAGTAGTTAAAATGTTAGTTATTGTCAGCATCATACAGGTGATGAAACTGTAACTAATGGGGGTTAACTATTTTAGAAGCTGTCTGGATGCTGTTAAGTAGTGGAATTGGAACACAAATACAAGAAATCTAGCTTCTAACTCCATGCTCTTAACTACCATATGGTTATAACCAGATTCGTTACCTCATTGTTTTAAATGTTTCCTGTATGCCTGTCAAGAATATATATCCTTTCATTGATGGGTCCTGCACTCAACAAATATCCATTAAAATAAATTTGCTCATTTGTATTGTTCAAATCATTTATATCTACTTTTTTGGCAGTTTTTAAAATTTCCCTGAGTTATCAACAATTGAGAGATGTATACTGAAAAATCTCTTATGAGAGTGAATTCATCAATTTCTTTCCAAAAAAAACTCTACAAATTTTTGCTTTATTCACCCTGAATGTATTTTATTTGGTGTATATAAGTTTAGAGTTTTTACTTTCCCAATAAACTGAACTTTTTGCAATCATTGTAGTTACCTACTTTTCCCTAACAATGCTTTCTTTCTTAAAGTTTATTTTGTCTGATTTTAATATAGTTGATATTAGTAGCTATTTTGGTTAATATTTTCCTTATGTTGCTTTCCCATTCTTTAACTTTTAATCTTTCTGTTTCAATCAGCCGGGCGTGGTAGCGCACGCCTGTAATTCCGGCTACTCGGAAGGCTGAGGCGGAAGGATCGCCGGAGCCCAGCAGGTCGAGGCTGCGGTGGCCAGGAGCGGCCACTGCACTCCAGTCTGGGCAACAGAGTGAGACTCCAACTCAAAAAAAACCCAAACAATCTTTCTGTTTCTCAGTTTAAGTGTATTTCTTTATGTATAGAGCCTGATTTTGTTTTATAATTTAACCAGATAATCTGTTTATAAATAGCATTAATTAATTAATTAATGATCCATTCAACTTATTGTGATTATTGATATATTGAGATGTTTCCAATATTTTACTTTTGCTTTTTATTTGTCCTTCTTTTTTCTATTTCAATTTCCCCCCTGTTTCTAGTATTCATTGATGTTTCAGTTTTATTTTCTGAATCTATTTTTTTCTTTCTACTGTTGTGAATGTTATATCCCCATGTCTAATCTTATAGTGATTCTCCTAAAACGTTAATTTGAAATTTGAGTTAACAATATCTAAACTGAGACTTTGCTGAGGCATCACCAAGGTCTGGGCAGTTACTGTGGTGGCTGCTGCTGCTGCTGTCACTGCCACCCCGGCCAGCAGCCATTCCACATCGCACCGCCAGTGCCTGGGGTGAGCCAAGGCCTCCTCCGAGGTAGCCGAGCCACCGCCTCCTCCACCTCCTCCAAGGCAGCCGAGCCACCGCCTCCTCCTCCTCCTCCTCCGAGGCAGCCGAGCCGCCGCCTCCTCTGAGGCAGCTGCCGCTCAGAGGCGACCATCACACATTGCACCACCTGTGCGAGTGGCCGAGCTGCCACTGCCGCCGCCGTGTTGGTGCGAGGCCTGGAGCCCTTCGGTCCCACGCAGGGCCGGACTGCGGCCCCTACTGCTGCTGTTCCAGCACGTGTGGGAGTCTCAGGTCTCAGCTAGCTCCCTGGCTACATCATCTCTCGCCCAGCACCCAGCACCAAGCCGCTGGTCACTCAGGGAGGCTCTGGGTGCCTGCCCCTCAGAGACACCAGTCCCAATCCTGGCTGAAGAACCCTGTGGGGGGCCCAGGGCCACTTGCCACTCACCGACTGCCCATTGGAGCTTTGGAGCTCTGGAGCTCCAGGCCCACCCTGGCTGAGGCACTCAGCTCGTGACCCCAAGCTTTGGGACCCAGACAAGTGAAGAGAAAGGGATCTACAGAAGAGAATCTGCCTCCGCCTTTCTCCAGGCAGAGATTTCCATTGCCCTGCCCACCTATCAACAAACTCCAGCTTGGTTCCTAAGGTAACTTTGCTAAACAGGAGACAAAGCCCCACCCCTAAGCTGAATCAGATAAAAGCAACTCCCAGGCAGCCAAACTCAAGTTGTGAGTAAACTGAGCTGCCTGCAATGAAAAACAAAGGGGAGAGGCTGGAGATCAGAGCTGAAGTGATTTCAGTCTGATCTCTTATTGTGACTTATGATTTTATCATTTTGACAGTTTATTTTGATCACGTTCGTTGTTTGCCTTCTGACTTACACTATTTCATGATTATATTAGTCTGTCTCTGTGTAGCTATCAGTATTCTTTAGGGAATCTTTCTTACATGTCTTCTTTCACTTCTCTCCGGCCTTGTGTCTCTTTCTCACCTGATAGTTGGTACGTATGTCTGTTTTCCCTCTCGCTCTTCTCTCTCTCTCTAACTTCCTATTGACCCCCCTTCCTCCATTATTTTCCTCTTTTATACCCC
>NW_007059236.1:0-641 GCF_000164805.1 Carlito syrichta
CATAACAATACAAATGTTCATCCACAAGTGTGAAAAACATATTTGAGTGTCGTCATAAAATGATGAAAAATGAATAATCTACATTAACATGGCTGCATGTAGAAAACTAAATTTTTATCAACACCAAATTGATGCTTACCCCAATATGACTTTATATAATGTGATAAAAGAGGTAAAACAATACTACTTTTTTAGGAATACATACAATTATGTTAAAATTAGGTTAAAATATAATATCCTGATAATTAAGTTAATATTTACCTTCATCTAAATGCCAGAAATTTTGCTTCTTTAGACAGATATTAAGCACAAAAAGGACAATTTTTTTATTATTTTAATAAACTTCCTCTATTAAAAAATTAAGTCTCAGCCGGGTTCAGTGGCTCAGCCTGTAATCCCGTGCCTTTTGGAGGCTGAGGTGAGTGGATTTCCTGAGCCCACGGGGTCGAGACCTGTCTGGTCAGCGAGACCTCATCTCTACAATAAATCAAAAAATCAGCCAGGCGTGGTAGCACATGCCTGTAATTCTGGCTACTTGGAAGGCTGAGGCGGAAGGATCGCGGAGCCCAGCATGTCAAGGCTGCAGTGGCCAGGAGCAGCCACTGTACTCCAGTCTGGGTGACAGAGTGAGACTCCAACTC
>NW_007059237.1:0-487 GCF_000164805.1 Carlito syrichta
CGCTAGGATCTTGTTGAGAATTTTAGCATCTATGTTCATCAAAGATATTGGCCTGTAGTTCTCTTTCTTTGCTGGATCTTTACCTGTCTTGGGTATCAATGTGATGTTGGCTTCGTAAAATGATTTGGGGAGTGTTCCATCTTTTTCAGTCGCCTGGAATACCTTCAGTAGGATTGGTATCAGCTCCTCCTTAAATGTCTTGTAGAATTCTGCTGGAAAGCCATCTGGTCCAGGGCTTTTTTTTGTAGGAAGTTTTCTTATTACGTAGTCGATTTCCTGATTGTTATTGGTGTATTTAGGGTCTCAATTTCTTCTTGTTCCAACTTAGGTAGGTTGTGTGATGTCAGAAAGTCCTCCATTTCCTTAAGGTTTTCAAGTTTGTTTCCATACTAGTGTATGTAGTAGTCTCTAATGATCTTTTGTATTTCTTCAGGGTCAGATGTGACTTCATCTTTTGTGTTTCTGATTGTGCTTATTTGGTTTTTTC
>NW_007059238.1:0-740 GCF_000164805.1 Carlito syrichta
GGTGATATCTCCTTTTTTAAAAATTTATGATGTGTATTTTTTATTTTTAAATTTTGAGTTGCAATTATGGGTTAGGTGTACAAATATACATTGTGCAGGTTCCCATGTTGATGAGATGTGCCCCCACCTCCCCATGTAGAGAGAGACCCCACCTCCCTGGTGCTCCCTGCTGCCACCCCTCCCCGTAGTTTCCCACCACTGTCAATCCTTTTCTTATAGTATTATGGTAGTTGTGCAAGGTCCACTTTTGAGTGAGAACATGTGATACTCAGAACTCTGTTTCTGTGATAAATCACTCAGTATTATAAACTCTAATTCCAGACAGGTTGCTGCAGAATTCATGATTATATTCTTCTTTATGGTTGCATAATATTCCATTGTGTATATGTACCACTTTTTTTTTTTTGGAGTTGGAGTCTCACTCAGTCACCCAGACTGGAGTGCAGTGGTCGCTCCCAGCCACTGCAGCCTCGACCTGCTGGACTCCGGTGATCCTTCCACCTCCACCTTCCAAGTAGCTGGAACTACAAGCTCGTGCTACCACACCCTGCTGATTTTTTTATTTATTGTAGAGATTTGGTCTCGCTTGCCCGGGCGGGTCTCGAACCTGCGGGCTCAGGTAATCCACTCACCTCAGCCTTCCAAGGTGCTGGATTACAGGCTGAGCCACCGAGCCTGGCTGAACCACATTTTTTTAAACCAATCCTCTTTTGATGGGCAGTACAGTGGATTCGTGTTCT
>NW_007059239.1:0-476 GCF_000164805.1 Carlito syrichta
CAGCCCCTGCCTATCCCCATACACAAAAATTAATTCTAATTGGATCAGAGACCTAAATGTAAAACCTTAAATTATAAGAACTTTAGAAAATGCAGGAGACTCTCTTATAGAAGTTGGAATTGACAATCAATTCCTGATCAAAATCTGAAGTGCACAGGTCATAAGAGATAAGATAGACAAGTGGGACCTCATTAAACTGACAAGCTGCAAAGCCAAAAAAACCATCAAGGGAGACAGCCCACAGACTGGAAAAAAATATTTGCCAACTCCATGTCTGACAAAAGCCTAACATCAAGGATCTACAAGGAACTCAAATGTGCCAAAAAGAAAAAAAACAAACAGCCCCATTGCAAAGTGGGCAAAAGACATGAATAGACACTTCTCAAAAGAACACATATTGGCAACCAACAGACACATGAAAAAATGTTTAACTTCACTAGTCATCACAGAGATACTAATTAAAGCTACACTGAGAT
>NW_007059240.1:0-772 GCF_000164805.1 Carlito syrichta
CGCATGGCCAACACAAGGGTGAATGTGCCATGGGAACTTCTCCCACCTTGCACCATCCTCTCCTCCTTCCCCAAACACTCACTTGCTGAACTCAAAGACTCTCAGAAGCATCTGTGTGATGTGCCTGAACACCGATGGGCCAAAATAAATGAATACCCTGACTCTATTGCTATGATGAAATTTTTCTCCTGATGCTGCTGTCTCCAAACTTTGCCCAAGATAAAAAATGAAACAAAGATAAGTGGAAGCATCTATGTGTTTTCCTACTCATGACAGGAGAGCTGTTAAAAAAACTGGAGCAACCTTCAGGGTCCACTGCAGAGGCTGGGCTGGGGGGTGGGCAGGGACACTGCTCTGAGGGCCAGGTCACCACCAGGGATGAAATAAGAGCCTTTTGCTTTAGAAAGAGGCATTTTCTACCCCTACTTGCTCCTAGAATGTTCCTGGCCACATTGTTTCACGGCTGGAATTTCTTTTGCTGGATTTTTGTTTTTCAGATCTGACACTGAACTTGCCTTTGCTTGTTTTCTTTTCTCCCTCTCAGGATCCCAAGTCCCAAGGTAAGAGAAGTACCTAGGGAGTGAATGCCAGTAAACAGGTCAGCACTGACAGAGTCTCTATGATAAAACACATAAAGCTGGATTAATGGTGAATTTCATTTGCCAGGAGTGGCAACAGTATAATCACAGAAGTTCTTCCTCCATCACTGCACCTGCTTGTACAGCTCAAATTAAAACCTGAAACCCCCAAAATTCCACTTCACATGACTTTC
>NW_007059241.1:0-794 GCF_000164805.1 Carlito syrichta
ATTGGACACCATATCTGTAATACAGAAATAAAAATATTTTAAAAAGTAAACACATACACACACTCACCTATTGATAATTATTTGAAAAATTTTACAATTCTCCAAAAATATAAAATAAAATAATAAAATTAGTGCTAAGTTTTTGGTAACTTTAATCTTTTAAAAAGCTTAATCTTGATAATACTGAGGCCCATGTTGTAAACATTGTTTGCAGTATTTCATTGTGCATGCTATGTTTGAGCTTATGCCTATTTTAAAAAATATATTCTATGGCATAATGATTAAGTAAAGTGTTAGTGTTTAAAGTGTGATGCAATGTTTTCTAACCTGAGATACATTATGTATCATTTAGCAATTGCTGTAAATACTCAAATTAATTTGAGTATTTACAGCATAATAAAAAAGTATAATTTTTATATTAATTTTTAAAATTCATTTTCAAATCTTTCCTTCTCATTTTATGTCATAAGATAATATATACAAATAAGAAAAAGGGGAAGAAGTTCATTATTATTCTTTATATTTTTAAGCTCAAAAACAAATTTATTGATCTCACCAAAAGGTTTTCATGGCTAAAAAAATAATTGAAAAAACAAAACAAAACAAAAACTCAAAATAACCTTAGAAAGTTCAGAATGCATAAATAATGGTGACTGTTATGTTACTTATGGAATCGTTACTTTACTTACATACTTTGGGCAAGATTTTTCTAAACATGACTGAAAAAGTTCTAACTCATAGACAATTTATTTGACCATGTTTTTAACCTAAAGTAAACTGTATATAACTATTTT
>NW_007059242.1:0-748 GCF_000164805.1 Carlito syrichta
TTGCCTGGATTTATTATACAGACAGAAAGTAGATTAGTGGTTGCCTAGGACAAGAGGAAGTGGGCACAGGATTTCTCTTTGGCATGATGAAAATGTTGTAAAATCAATTGCGGTAATGGTTGCACAACTCTGTGAACATACTAAAAATCGCTGAATTGTGTATTTTAAATGAGTGAATTGGCCGGGTTCGGTGGCTCAGCCTGTAATCCCAGCACTTTGGGAGGCTGAGGCCAGTGGATTGTCTGAGCCTATGGGCTCGAGACCCACCTGGGCAACTTGGCGAGACCTTGTCTCTACAAAATCAAAAACCAGCAGGGCGTGGTAGTACACGCCTGTAGTTCTGGCTGCTTGGAAGCCTGAGGCGGAAGGATCGCTGGGGCCCAGAGGTCGAGGCTGCAGTGGCTGGCAGCGGCCACTGCACTCCAGTCTGGGCGACAGAGTGAGACTCCAACTCAAAAAATAAATAAAAAATAAAATAAAAATAAATGAGTGAATTATATGGTACATGAGTTACATCTCAATAAAGTCATTATTATTTTTAAAAACCACATATAGTATGATTCTATTTATATGACATTATGGAAAAAACAAAACTAGAGCAACAGAGAATAGGTCAGAGGTTACCAGAGATTGGGACGGGGGTAGCCCAAGGAAGCTTTGTGGGGGTGATAAAACTGGTCTGTATTCTTAATATGGTGTTGGTTAATGAAAATGGACATGTATTAAATGTATACAGCTGTATAGCAAA
>NW_007059243.1:0-812 GCF_000164805.1 Carlito syrichta
ACAGAGGGCCACTACATAATGATAAAAGGTTCACTCCATCAACAAGAAATATCTATCCTAAACATATATGCACCCAACATAGGCGCACCAACATTCATAAAGCAACTTCTAGGAAAACTAAAGAAAGACATTGACTCAAACACCATAATAACTGGGGACTTTAATACACCACTCACAACCTTAGACAGATCATCAGGACAAAAAATCAGCAAGGAGATCCGGAACCTCAATGAGACTCTGGACCAAATGGACTTAATTGATACCTATAGAACACTCCATCCAAAGACCACAGAATACACATTCTACTCATCACCACATGGAACATATTCTAAGATCGACCACATAATTGGACACAAATCAAGTATAAGCAAATTTAAAAGGACTGAAATTCTGCCATGCACCTTTTCGGACCACAGTGGAATAAAAATAAACATTGACACCAACAAAGTCCCCCCAAAACCCACAAAGACATGGACACTAAACAGCATGATGCTAAATAACTCCTGGGTCAATGATGACATCAAAATAGAGATCAAAAGATACCTGGAAACAAATGAAAATAAAGAAACATCTTACCAAAATCTCTGGGATGCCTTAAAAGCTGTAATAAGAGGGGAATTTATATCCCTACAAACACACATGAGGAAAATGGAAGGAACAGAAATTGACAACCTAACAAGCCACCTAAAGAAGCTGGAAAAGCAAGACCACAAAAACCCTAATTTCAGCAGAAGAATCCAGATCACCAAAATAAAAGCCCAAATCCAGGACATAGAGACAAAAGATAATACAAAAAATCAATGAAACAAAAA
>NW_007059244.1:0-796 GCF_000164805.1 Carlito syrichta
TTCACACAAAAAGCTTACATTTGTGTTTCTTTCATGTATTCTTGTGATTATTTTTGTATTTTTATTGATTCTAATGGTTTTCCAGAAATAAAACCTAACTTATCACATTTTACCTGCAGCCTTTTCCCTGGATCTAATTAAGCCTCAAGTTGAAGGTCTTGTGAAGGTCATTTGTGTAATGAGGTGCTGATACAAATCTCTACTTTCTCTTGATAAAGTTGTAGTGAAACCTGCCAAGTGACTGGGGAAAGTCTTTGTGTATTCTCGATTCCTTTTCTTCCAGGTTCTTCTCATTATCTTCTTCCTGTGTCCCATGTGGGGATGTTTAGAGGCAGACGAGTTAAGGGCGTTCAGTTAGCTCACACATCGACTTGTTTTGAAAGCCAGATCTGCCGCTTACAATCTGTTTGACTTTGGGCAAGTTTGTGAACTCTTTTAGCCTCAGTTTACTCATCTAGACAGTAAGGAGACTCACAACAGAAGCCCACTCTGGATTAGTGAGTTAATTACATGAGCCACATATCTAGACTACTTAAAACAGTACCAGGTGCATTTTAATTACGATGGAAGTGTTTGCTGTTATTATCATTATTATAGTATCAGGAAATATTGACTGTGCCCTTCTAGTTCCTTCCCTCTCTTCCCAGTATGGACTGGAAAAAAGCAAATTTCCTCATGTATATGTTTAGAAGAAACATGGTGTGTTAGCATCACAAAGACCTGGCTCAAATCTCATCTGTTGTTACCTTTTGCTCTAGTGTGAAGCTTTGTTCAGACAGACTGTTTCCCTTTTATA
>NW_007059245.1:0-1055 GCF_000164805.1 Carlito syrichta
CCTTCTGCTACTGCTTTAGTTCAGGAAGTACACACAGCTAATCATGTGAACGATTTATCTCAAAATGTTAGCTTAGCTTTATTTACTCAAGAACAGATAGATAGAGGTATTACTGATAGGTTAAATGCTTTAGAATCAGCATTAGTATATATAGGAAATCAAATTCAACATATTAAAGTTCAGATGTCTGTAGCCTGCCACGCATAATTTAAATGGATCTGTGTTACACCCTTGCCATATGATGGTCAAAATGTCAGTTGGGCTGATGTTCAGAAACACCTTATGGGAGTTTGGCAGTCCTCTAATTCTTCTTTGAATATTCAACAGTTACATGGTCAAATCACTGCTATCTCTCAGGCACACCTGTCTACACTTTCATTTTCTCAACTGGCTTCTAGATTTACTTCTTCTCTTTCTCAATTTGTGGCTTCTCATTCTATTTGGAATCTGATCTATAATTTCATTGCTATTGGTGTGATTGTTCTTCTTCTGCTGTTTATTTTTCCAGTCATCATCCGACGTTTAAGAAAAGCAGTGCAACGCAATTCAGATAACATTCATCTGGCAGTGCTCAGTAATAAAGTTAAAAAATAATGCCATCTATTATCTGGTTACTTATTTCATATTGCTACTACTTTGCATCATCTATACCAGCAACTTACTATTCTTCGTCCTCCCTATATCCCCTCTATAATAAGAATCTTGGTATTCAGTGATGGGTAAGATTCCAGCCACCTAGTATGAACCTAAGACAGGCATTCCCCGTGGGGAAGGGGAACGGGCCAATGACGGGTAACAACTATGGTGAAGCGAGAACAACCTAAGACAGAAGCCAAGATGTTTTGGTGGTTTGTTTTAATAAAAAAGGGGGAGATGTTGGGAGCCAACATATGTAACCACACAGCTGAGGCCTATGAAGGCCTATTCAGAAGGTCGCCTTGGAGACAAGGATATAACATCAAGTGTGTACATATGAATAGTAACCAGTGTATTATAAGACAACAGAATTTTCAATATTAGGAAGTGACAGTCTAAAATAAAATCTTATTATATCG
>NW_007059246.1:0-716 GCF_000164805.1 Carlito syrichta
GAGCCGTTTTCATTGCTGAGTAAGCACGGAGAGCCTCTGTTACACTGGGGGTGAAGCTGGGTCTTCCTGGGGACACGCTATTAAAGCCTGCGCTGCACTGCACTTCACTGGCAGTCTGTATACACTGGCTTTGTGCGTGCTCTCCGCCCTGATTATCAGAGCTCCCCTGCATATACACCATACTAGGCAGGGAGCATTTGGTGACCAGAGTGCAACTTCAGGTGATGCACTGACTGGATCCAGATCTCCACAGCCATGGGTAGCCAAGCATGCTTCATTCAGCGGAGAATGCTGAAAAGGATTCTCTTTTGACACGGGCGTCTCACACGGAATACAATGGCTCTGCGGGTTCATTTGCCAACGAGGCCCGAGAGCCATTGTTTGCCCTCCGGAAAACAACAGTATTCCATGGGAGACATTCCTCAAAACGGCACGTCACTGAATGGGGGGGGCAACAAGTATTATACTGGCTTGGTCTTTGGCGTGACACCTGATTCTCCCTGTTTTTCAGCATATATGATCCTACATTGAGTGCATAGGCCTAGCAGAGCTGTATTCAACGTTTCCTGTATACAAAGTTCACAACTCCATGGTGCCACACTGAGCGACATGACCAGTTCGCTGTCATCTTTGGGAAAGCATGATTTGTTCACCTATTCAATTCTACAGTGTTTTTGATTTGACCTGTCCGTCTCCTATCCAAAGCCATTGCTCTT
>NW_007059247.1:0-764 GCF_000164805.1 Carlito syrichta
AAGAAGACCTTATCACCCCGCCTTCAATTTGGTAGATGAAGTAGACCAGAGTAAAAGACTACAGGGTATTTTAATTATATAAGTAATAGGTTTATGCCAACATAAATCCATTTTACAACTTTTTGTCACTACAGAGAACATACTACCTTTCAAAGTATACGCAAGCAGTTGATCATATACTAGGGCACAAAGAAAACTCACAGTAAATTCCCCAAAGAAAAAATTGAAAAAGCACCATGTTTCCTGACCACATCCCAAATTAATAACCAACATTCTAACTACTTGGAAATAAAAAAGCACCCTGCTTAGTAACTGTGAAACCAAAAATGAAAAATGTAAAAGCAATCACAAAATGTTTAGAACATGAGATCACTGACATGCTTCAGCCAAGATTTTACTCAGAGATAAATTCATAGACTTTAAATCTTTTAAAGAAGAAAGCTGAAACTAGAAGAATCCTGCAGAAATAGAGGAGGAAAAAGCTCAAGAGCAACGGAAAATAAAAGTAGAAGGTTCCAAATGAGAAAAATAAAACTATGATGAAAAAGAATTTTTTTCATGAAAATAAAATAGTTCTTCGTTTTCTTTTATAATGTCTGTGTCTGGGATGGTGAGGCTATGGTTTTATGTAATTATGATATCTGCAATTAAAGACCACATCATGGCTGTGCTTACATTGGCTAAGACTGTCAAGGTCCTTTCTTTGAGGGGGAGGAAATTTTGCAAAACCTAATGGTTGGCCCCATAGTCTTGATAAGCAAAGC
>NW_007059248.1:0-809 GCF_000164805.1 Carlito syrichta
GAGCTGTTGTCAGAAATGACAGCAGTAAAGAATACTGTGATGGAAATGAACAACAGACTAATAAGCATGGAAAGCAGAATCAGCCAAGCTGAAGAAAGAATCTCAGAGCTTGAAGACCAAAACACAGAACTAACCCAAACTGTCAAAAGCATAGAAAAGAAACTCAAAAAGACAGAACAAAACCTGCAAGAGATGAATGATCACTTCAAGAGACCAAACCTAAGAATAATTGGGCTTCCTGAGGCAGAAAGAGGAACAGAAGCCACGCTAAAACAAACATTTAATGAAATCATTCAAGAAAACTTCCCTCATCTCATTAAGGATGAAAAAATTCAAACACAAGAGATTCAGAGAACCCCTGCAAGACAACAAACGAGAAGACCAACTCCCAGACACATACTAATTCGCCTAAACAAAGTAGCTATGAAAGGAAAAATCCTAAAGGCAGCAAGAGAAAAAGGCCAGACTACCTACCAGGGAAAACCAATAAGAATAGTAGCAGATTTATCCACAGAAACCCTTCAGGCCAGAAGAGCCTGGAGCCCTATCTTCAAAGTTCTAAAAGAGAAACAATTTCAACCAAGAATAACCTACCCAGCCAAACTAGGCTTCATTAGTGAGGGAGAATTGAAATCTTTTCCAGACATCCAATCCCTAAGAACCTACACTACCACCAGACCATCTCTACAAGAAACACTTAAGAAAGTACTGAACACAGAAGAAAAAGAAAAGACAACAGCATTCTTCACAAGAGTACAGGCAAAAGATTAAAACACGCATGACCAACTCCAAAACCCAAAGAAAGACAC
>NW_007059248.1:2451-3252 GCF_000164805.1 Carlito syrichta
GAAACCCGCAGCCAGCATACTCCTAAATGGACAAAAATTGGAACCAATTCCGCTGAATACTTGAAATAGACAAGGATGCCTACTCTCTCCCCTCTTGTTCAACATAGTGTTGGAGGTTCTGGCTAAAGCAATCAGAGAAGAGGAGGCAATCAGAGGTATTCAAATAGGAAAAGAGGAAGTCAAGTTATCTCTCTATGCAGATGATATGATGGTGTACCTTGAAAACCCAAGAGAATCTGTCAAAGTCCTCCTTACATTGATAAGAGCCTTTGGCAAAGTCTCAGGATACAAAATAAATGTACAAAAGACAATCGCATTTCTCTACACCAATAATAAACAAATAGAAACCCCCCAAAAAACACAGTTCCATTCACAATAGCCACACACAAAAAAAGAAATACCTTGGCATCTTCCTAACCAGAGACGTGAAAGACCTTTACAATGAAAATTACAAAACACTGCTCAAAGAAATCAAAGCTGACACGAACAAGTGGAAAAATATCCCATGCTCATGGATCGGAAGAATCAGCATTGTGAAGATGTCCATCTTACCTAAGGCAATCTACAAATTCAATGCAATACCCATTAAATTACCAACAACATTCTTCTCAGACCTAGAAAAACCAACACAGGAATTCATATGGAAACATAAACGTCCAAGAATAGCCAGAACAATCCTCAGCAAAAAATACAAAGCAGGTGGTATCACAATACCAGATTTTCATAATTTTACTATAAAGCTACAATCATCCAACAGCTTGGTATTGGTACAGGAAACAGGCCTATAGATCATTGGAACAG
>NW_007059249.1:0-581 GCF_000164805.1 Carlito syrichta
TCATTTTGACTTGCATATGTAAAACTTAACTATAATCATCCTTTATGTCAAAAATGACAATTACTGTATTCTGTGTATGTTCTGCTTTAAACTCACACATATTTGAACACTTGCCTTTTGATCTTATGTCTGTGTTTTAAAAACAAGTCAGTATCATCTACACAATTTATACTGTGGCTACCCATATGTACTTAATAATTTATTGTCACTGATTTCCACTATGTTTTAGCAACAAATTGTTTTTTAAAAATAAGTTTTTTGCCTGCAGGTTCGAGACCCACCCGGACAACTTGGTGAGACCTCATCTCTACAATAAATCAAAAAATTAGCTGGGCATGGTAGTGCACACCTGTAGTTCCAGCAACTTGGAAGCCTGAGGCAGAAGATCACCGGAGCCCAGCAGGTCAAGGCTGTGGTGGCCAGGAGTGTGCCACTGCCCTCCAGCCTGGGCGACAGACGAGACTCCAACTCAAAAAAAAAAAAAAAAAAGGTTTTTGCTCACTAGGTGAGTAAATCATTTTATTGAATGAATATTAAATAAGATAAATAAAAACTTCTTTACATTTTATATTTAAAACTTA
>NW_007059250.1:0-922 GCF_000164805.1 Carlito syrichta
TAAAAAGAAACATGTATCCAACCTTTTTTTTTTTTTGCCCTACCTCCCCTACCCCATATCCAGTCTTTTTTTTTTTTTTGAGTTGGAGTCTCACTCGGTCACCCAGACTGGAGTGCAGTGGCCGCTCCCGGCCACCGAGGCTCGACTTGCTGGGCTCCAGTGATTCTTCCTCCTCAGCCTTCCGAGTACCCGGAATTACAAGCATTCACTACCACGCCCGGCTGATTTTTTGATTTATTGTAGAGATGAGGTCTCACTGCCCAGGTGGGTCTCGAACCCGAGGGCTCAAGCAATCCACTCAGCCTCCCAAAGGCGCGGGATCACAGGCTGAGCCACCGAACCCGGTTGAATGCCCAGTCTTAAACTAAAACAATCCAGGCAAGCAGAACAACCTTGGAAAGTTATTTATGGAAGGAAAAGACAAACTATAAAAAGGAAGAAAAGTGGTTCATGAGAGTGGAAGGAATGGTAAAGGAAAAATGAACTATTCATGACCAGAAAAGATTTATAAAATATGCTAGTTTTCTTCAGGGATTCCAAGAAATACCAGTAATAGATTGGGCTTCCAGCTTTTGAACAGAAAATGACTAATGCTACAGTGCCTTCGGGGAAACTGTGGTCCCAAGTGTAGAACATTCACTAGATGATTCCCGTTGCCCTTTGTAATCTCTAGGAAAATATTGCAAAGAGGTTGTGGTATATGGCACAAAGTAAGTTAAATAATTTTCAACGAGACACAGAGATTTAGAGAAAGTCACTGTATTTCAACATTTTCTGCAATCAGCATACTGACAGTACAAAAGAAAAGGAGGACAGAGTTTTCCAGCTAGAGTTTCCTCCCAAAGACACACCAGATTCATCTGATATTTGCGGAACCAGCACAGTATGTTTTGAAAGACTTCATGTATCACAAGAGAAAGTT
>NW_007059251.1:0-739 GCF_000164805.1 Carlito syrichta
CCCATGAACCCAGGCAATCCACTCACCTCAGCTTCCCAAAGGCACAGAATTACAGGCTGAGCCACCGAGCCTGGCTTGGATACATAATTTAAAAGATGTATTTTTTCATAATAGAGTTGCCTTTGCCCTCCACTCACCCAATAAAGGGAAGGCACTGAAGAATTTTTAAACAGCTGTCTCTTTTAGAAAATGAACTGATTAAAAGGAATAAGTTTATATCTTATTGATTGCTTTATATGTTGCTTGTTAACTGGGGACTTTGGGAGAGGTCCCTTAATTTATTTGAAACATATTAAATGATAGTTTATAATCAGTTTTCACTCATGGGATATGGCTCCAAGGTCAACCAATTCCATCCCAAGTGGTATACCTTTATAGACAAGATAAAAAGCTGACTGAGTTTGGTATGCTTGTGTCTTCATCTCTTTTTTTTTTCCACATATTGATTTTTTTAGATCACAGAATCCTACTTCTGGGTTTACAGAAGCATATCTATACATAACAAATTCTGTACTATACTTTGTTAATTTGGTAAATGTATGCATCATGATACATATTTAGGTAGAATAAAGGTAAAGATAAATTTAGCTATAATGGCTTTTATTAATAACATTTATGATTGAAGCTCAGCTAGTCTAACTATGGTCTCAAAAGGCAAAGGAGTAATTTGCTTTAAAGCATAGCCAAAACAAGTAATGAACAAGAGCATCCTAATTTACTAAATAACCTTATTACTGCA
>NW_007059252.1:0-722 GCF_000164805.1 Carlito syrichta
GCATTTGCAGCAATGCTTCTATGGTGCCTGAGCAAAACCGGTTTATTCCCTGGGAAGTGATGCAGACCACAAGGCCAGCACTTTTGCTTAACGCTTGGGTACTCCATGGCTGTCTCCTGCATGATGTTCATAAGAACTTAGAAATGGATACTTAACTTATGAATAATAGTTCTCTGAATAGAACAGTAGTTCAAAAATGAGCAAGAGTTTAACTTGCCATTTAAAAAAGGAAAATTGATTAGGATTCCTCTGTTTCCTTTCATTACTGAGGGTGTCAGATGATTCTTTAAGTGAAACCCCAATTTTGTCTTGTCTGATGAAGCTGGGTATAAGTGTAAGTGTTTTGACATTGACTTTGACATAAAAGAATTGTTGAATCAAACTCTTTAATCTCAGTGCCAGGCCTTGGACTCATTCTTGAGTTTATGTACAGGACTCTTTTTTGTACACCTGTGACCTCACTTCTCATGCTATATCTTGACTTAGTAGACCCAAACACGGCAACTTAGGGCTATATCAGGACTCAGAAGATCCCAAACATGGCATCAAGTTGTGGGGCTGTGTTGCTCTTACTCTCTGTGGCTTGGGGGTAGAGTCATGTATTAATATTTTCTGTGCTGACTCAGAAAAGACCATGGGGCATACACTTAAATAAACCCCACCTGTGGGCCATATAAGCATTGCTTCATCCTATACTGGCCACTTCAGATCATTTCAGGGTA
>NW_007059253.1:0-823 GCF_000164805.1 Carlito syrichta
CTCTTGATGTCTGATAGGGTATTTTGTTTTTCTTCAAAATTATCTTAATTATTTTGGATGTTTGCTTTCTAAAGCTCACTTATTAGCTGTAAATACATATAGATAAGTGCACATGAACATAGAAGTGCATATAAGTACATGTAGCTCAACAAATTTGTATAAACTGAATATACCTATAAAACAAATCTGAAGATCAAGAAAAAGAAGCCTGCTAGCATCCCCAAAACCCTACTATGCCCACCTCCCATCAATAACACTTCTTCCCACAGGGAACCAAGGTCATGAATCCAATATCATTGCATACATGTTGATTGTTTTAGTATTTTATATAAATGGAAATATAAAATATGTATACTCATATGTCTGATTTCTACTATTGATGGGTAATTTCTAGTTTTCAACTCTTTTCAATATTGCCACTGTGAACATTCTTATACGTGTGTATGAATGAACATATATGTATATTTCTGTTGGGTATATATCCAAGAGTAAAATTGCTGAGTTTCAGGCATACACATATTCAACTCTGATAGATATTCTCAAATTGCTTCCAAAGTGGGTGTACCAATTACCCTCAATATGAGAGCTTTAGTGACTTCATGTCTCTCAACTTTTGATATTTCCTGCTTTTCTAATTTTAGCCAACTAGTTCAGTGGTTGAAAGATCTTAAAAAGACAGATTTTTTTTTTAAAACAGCCATTTCAGTAACTGTACTTGGGGTATTAATGATCCACCCAGGTGTTGTTTAAACATGCATGGTCAAAACATTATGCAAACAATACCCTGTTCAACAGAATGCAGAGGGCTTTCACACACACTGCT
>NW_007059254.1:0-641 GCF_000164805.1 Carlito syrichta
TCTCCTTGCTGATTTTTTGTCCTGATGATCTGTCTAGGGTTGTGAATGGTGTATTAAAGTCCCCAGTTATGATGGTGTTAGAGTCAATGTCTTTCTTTAGTTTTCCTAGAAGTTGCTTTATGAATGTTGGCGCGCCTATGTTGGGTGCATATATGTTTAGGATAGACATTTCTTGTTGATGGAGTGAACCTTTTATCATTATGTAGTGGCCCTCTATATCTTTTTTAATTTTTGATAGCTTAAATGGTGTTTTGTCTGAAATTAGGATCGCAACTCCTCCTTTCTTTTGTGTTCCATTCGCCTGAAAATTTGTTTCCCATCCTCTTAGTTTGAGTCTGTGTATGTCCTTTCTAGTGAGATGGGTCTCTTGAAGGCAGTATATTGTTGCCTGGTGATACTTTATCCATTTTGTCATTCTATGTCTTTTCAGTAGTGCGTTTAGTCCATTCACATTCAGACTAATTATTGAAATGTGAAAGTTCGTCCCTATCATGGAGTTCTTATTGAGTTGTTGTTCTTCCACTTGGTTTTTTCTTTTTTTTTTTTTTTTGTCTTTCTTTTGGTTTTGGGGTTGGTTCGTGTATATTTTATTCTTTTCCCTGTACTCTTGTGAAGAACGTTGTTCTTTTTTCCCTTTCTTC
>NW_007059255.1:0-734 GCF_000164805.1 Carlito syrichta
CAGTTGTTCTTTGACCTAGAATTCTGTGACTCATCATGACTTAAAGGAAGGCCTCAGACATTTAGGAATGGCCTAACTTGAAATGTTTTTGTTTTTGTTTTTTGCATAGAAACAATATTATACATGAATATTATGTCCTCGAGTTTGGTCTGAAAAGCTATTTAGCCCCAACATAGTACAGGGTTTTCCAGTTTTAAAAAAAGTAGAAAACAGTACTGTTTTGCTGATAACTATAGAAAAAAATTTTCTTTTTAGTTTTTAAATGTTTACCTTTAATTTGCATTTGAGCAAAGGTAAGCTTAATTGGGAAATGAAGAAGATGAGTAAATTTGCCTCCAAAAGTTAAATTATCCATCTTCAAGCTAAAGGCCAACTAACTGTCTTGGACCAAATAGCTCCTGAAAATGTACACACAAAGGTTCAAGTGCCTGCCCAACCTTCCTACCTTAGATAATAGTTCTGGGAGGATTTGGGATATAGTAAGAAGAAACTGGGGCCTTTTTCTTTGGAGTAGGACCTCTAACTTTTTCTTGATCTGGATTGGAAGGCTGGGCCACGCACCCTTTCCCATCCACCCTCTTCCAAAGCTGCAAGGCAGTCTGAATCCCTTCATACCCAAGAAGGAATGAGGAAGAGAGGAGATTTAGTTACCTTTGTGGGACCCACTCAGAACTCCCAGAGTTGATGTAAAGATTTTTTTTTTTTTTTGAGTTGGGAGTCTCATTCCGTCCCCC
>NW_007059256.1:0-742 GCF_000164805.1 Carlito syrichta
CGCCCTATCTTCAAAGTCCTAAAGGATAAACAATTTCAACCAAGAATAACCTACCCAGCCAAGCTAAGCTTCATCAGTGAGGGAGAATTAAAATCTTTCCCAGATATCCAATCCCTAAGAACTTATGCAGCCACAAAACCATCTCTACATGAAACACTTAAGAAAGTACTAAACACAGAAGAAAAGGAAAAAAGAACAACGTTCTTCACAAGAGTTCAGGGAAAAGAATAAAATATACACGAACCAACCCCAAAAGCAAAAGAAAGACAAAAAAAAAGAAAAAACCAAGTGGAAGAACAATAACTCAATAAGAACTCCATGATAAGGATGAACTCTCACATTTCAATAATTAGTCTGAATGTGAATGGACTAAACGCACCACTGAAAAGACATAGAATGACAAAATGGATAAAATATCACCAGGCAACAATATATTGCCTTCAAGAGACCCATCTCACTAGAAAGGACATACACAGACTCAAAGTAAGAGGATGGGAAACAAATTTTCAGGCGAATGGAACACAAAAGAAAGGAGGAGTCGCGATCCTAATTTCAGACAAAATACCATTTAAGCTATCAAAAAATTAAAAAAGATACAGAGGGCCACTACATAATGATAAAAGGTTCACTCCATCAACAAGAAATATCTATCCTAAACATATATGCACCCAACATAGGCGCACCAACATTCATAAAGCAACTTCTAGGAAAACTATAGAAAGACATTGACTCTAACACCATA
>NW_007059257.1:0-556 GCF_000164805.1 Carlito syrichta
TAATTTCTCTCAACAGTGCTTTGTAATTTTCAGCATACAAAGCTAGCATTTACGTTGTTAAATTTATTTCTGAATATTTTATTTTTTTGATACTACTTATACATTGTATTTAAAATTTTTATTGCTTTGTTGACAGTATATTGAAATATACTTGGATATTGTATGTTAATCTTGCAACAAGTGGCTTAATTGAATTTACTTTTTATTTCTTATATCATTTTTAAAGTTTCTTAAATTTTTCAAAGTACTCAGGGACGTCTTCTATGAATCAGTCAGATTTTTTTTTTGAGTTGGTCACACTCTGTTGCCCAGACTGGAGTGCAATGGCCACTCCCAGCCACCGCAGCCTCGACCCGCTGGGCTCCGGCAATCCTTCCGCCTCAGCCTTCCAAGTAGCCGGAATTACAGGCATGCGCTACCACGCCCAGCTGATTTTTTGATTTATTGTAGAGATGAGGTCTCACTGCCCAGGCGGGTCTCAAACCCGCGGGCTCAGGTAATCCATTCACCTCACCCTCCCAAAGGCGCGGGATTCCAGGTTGAGCCACCGAGCCCG
>NW_007059258.1:0-616 GCF_000164805.1 Carlito syrichta
CGCTGCCGTCTCTGCCAACCCCCCCAGCCTCTGGAAGGCTGATCGGTCTTCCCTGCCCAGACTGAAGACCAAGGCCCATTCCATCACGCCGGCCCCCGAGGGGATTGCTTCTGGTCCGAGCACCCCCATCCCCATGACAGCTGCCGATCGCTGCTCTGGAGAGGATGCCCGTGCTATGGATTTGGAATTTCCCTTAGGTTCCCATGACTTTCCTCCAGGACAAAAGTCCTGACTGGTGATGGGGTTCCAGGCTGTTGGTCCCCTTGTTCCCACGGAGCCCTGGGGTACCCCTACCAGAACTGCCTGACTCACTAGGCCGTTGCATGCTAGGTCCAATGTTGGGAGCCTGACGTGTTACCTCATGAAATCCTCCCTGTAATGCTGGGGTGGAGGGGCAGATAAGTGAATTTTACAGGTTGAGAAAGCAACTCAGAAATGTAAGAACTTGGCCTGGTTCATGCCTGTAATCCCAGCACTTTGGGAGGCTGAGGCAAGAGGATTGCCTGAGTTCAAGGGGTTCAAGACCAGCCTGGGCAATTTGGTGAGATCTAATCTCTCCAATAAATCAAAAAATTTATCTGGGCGTGGTGGCTCGCACCCGTGGCTCCAGCTACTC
>NW_007059259.1:0-743 GCF_000164805.1 Carlito syrichta
GTCCTCAAAGAGAAAAGTTTTCCAATGTAGAAGGGGTGAAACAAAAAACAGTAAAAATACTAAAAAGCATCAAAATTGTGATGAATTAAACTGTTGTAAGCAGTGGAAAAAGCATCTTGATAGGTGCATTGCATCAAATGAAGAATACTTTGAAGATGACTGAAGTTTAAATATGTAAGAATATACTTTTTAATAAGTAAATTCCAATTTGGGGGCCTACCTTGTATGTTTTAGAATAATACTTTATTAATTTTATCTATTAATGTGTACTTAGCACTTATACTTTAACAAATTAAAAATTTGAGAATATGTTTACACGGTTTTGTGTTAGAAATGTGTTTCTATTCAGTTACTGATTTTAAAAATTATTTTATGCTTTGGGAGGCAGAGGTGAGGGGATCACCTGAGCCAAGGGGTTCAAGACCAGTCTGAGCAACAGGGTGAGACTTCATCTCTACAGTAAATTTAAAAAAATAGCTGGGTGTGGTAATGTGCACCTGTGGTTCCAGCTACTTGGAAGGCTGAGGTGGAAGGATCCCCAGAGCCCAGCAGGTTGAGACTACGGTGGCCCTGAGCATGCCAATGCACTCCAACCTGGGCAACAGGGTGATACTCCAACAAAAAAATAAATTTTATGAATCCTAAGCACGCTTTTAAAATAGCAATAATGTCAGTATTGTGCAAATTAATTACCCAAATGCTGTAATTGTCAATCACAAAAGAAAAAAAAATACAATTTTTTT
>NW_007059260.1:0-470 GCF_000164805.1 Carlito syrichta
GTGTCCTTTCTAGTGAGGTGAGTCTCTTGAAGGCGATAGATTGCTGCCTGATGATATTTTATCCATTTTGCCATTCTATGTCTTTTCAGTGGTGCATTTAGTCCGTTCACATTTAGGCTAATAATTGAAATGCAAGAGTTGATCCTTGTCATAAGGTTCTTACAGAGTTGTTCGTGTTTATTTGTTGTCTTTCTTTGGGTTTTGGAGTTGGTTCATGTGTGTTTTTAATCTTTTGCCTGTACTCTTGTGAAGAATGCTGTTGCTCTTTTTTCTTTTTCTTCTGTGTTCAGTACTTTCTTAAGTGTTTCTTGTAGAGGTGGTCTGGTGGCAGTGTAGGTTCTTAGAGATTGGATGTCTGGAAAAGATTTCAATTCTCCCTCACTAATGAAGCTTAGTTTGTCTGGGTAGGTTATTCTTGGTTGAAATTGTTTCTCTTTTAGAACTTTGAAGATAGGGCTCCTGGCTTTCCT
>NW_007059261.1:0-583 GCF_000164805.1 Carlito syrichta
CCCTGTAGTACTCTTTCTTTGTTGGATCTTTACCTGGCTTGGGTATCAATGTGATGTTGGCGTCATAAAATGATTTGGGGAGAGTTCCATCTTTTTCAATTGCCTGGAATACCTTCAGTAGGATTGGTATCAGCTCCTCCTTGAATGTCTTGTATAATTTGCTGGAAAGCCATCAGGACCAGGGCTTTTTTTTGTAGAAGTTTTCTTATTATGTAGTCAATTTCCTTGATTGTTATTGGTCTATTTAGGGTCTCAATTTCTTCTTGCTCCAACCTAGGTAGGTTGTGAGATGTCAGATAGTCCTCCATTTCCTTATGGTTTTCAAGTTTGTTTCCATACAAGTGTACGTAGTAGTCTCTAATGATCTTTTGTATTTCTTCAGGGTCAGATGTGACTTCATCTTTTGTGTTTCTGATTATGCTTATTTGGTTTTTTTCTCGTTTTTTCTTGATCAGTCTAGCTAGGGGACCATCATCTTTGTTTACCTTTTTCAAAAAACCACCTTTTTTGTTTCATTGATTTTTATGATAAATCTTTTTGTCTTCTATGACCTGGATTTGAGGCTTTTTATTTTGGTGATCTG
>NW_007059262.1:0-924 GCF_000164805.1 Carlito syrichta
CCGTGACACCAAATTGCATTTTATTCCATTCCGTTACAATCCATTCCATTCCATTCCATTCCTTCACTCTCCATTTCTTTACATTCCATTCCTTTCCATTCCATTTCATTCCTTTCCATTCCGTTACCCTCCAATCCAATATGTTACTCTCCATTCCATTCCATTTCTTTGCATTCCATTCCGTTACTCTCCATTCCACTCCTTTCCATTCAGTTCCATTCCATTCCATTCCATTCCAATCCGTTACTCTCCATTCCAACCCATTCCATTCCACTCCAATCCATTTCTCTCCATTCCATTCCGTTACTCTCTATTCCATTCCATTCCATTCCATTCAGTTACTCTCCAATCCATTTCATTCCATTCCATTTCGTTACTCTCCATTCCATTCCATTCCATTCTACTCCATTGCATTACTCTCCATTCCATTCCATTCCGATACTTTCCCTTCCCTTCCCTTCCATTCCATTCCATTGAATTCTGTTACTCTCCATTCCATTCCATTCTATTCCATTCCATTCATTTCCATTCCATTGCATTCCATTCCATTTCATTCCTTTACTCTCTATTCCATTCCAATCTGTCACTGTCCATTCCATTCCGTTACTCTACATCCATTCCATTCATTCCATTCCGTTACTCTCCAATTTACTCCTTTCAATTCCATTCCATTCCATTCCATTACGTTATTCTTAATTCCATTCCATTCCATTCCATTACGTTATTCTTCATTCCAATTCATTCCATTCCATTCTATTCAATTACATTGCTCTCCATTCCATTCCATTTCATTCCAATCTATTCAATTTCTTTCCACTACTCGCCATTCCATTCCATTTCATTAAATTCCATTCCGTTAGCCTCTATTCCATTTCATTACTCTTCATTCTATTCCATTCCATTCCATTCCATCCGTGATTCCCT
>NW_007059263.1:0-782 GCF_000164805.1 Carlito syrichta
AATTCTCACTCACAGGTCTGGCTACTTTTCAAGGAGACTCTGTGGCAAGAACAAATGCCAGGGTGCTCTCCGCAAAGTTGAGTGGTGAATGTTGGTGGTGAGAAGTAAAGGAAACTCATAGAACCCTAAGGGAAGCAAGCTAAATCGTTGGCTATGGACAGCTAGGAAGCGTATCCCCGCAATCAAAGCACACTTCATTGTGGACCAAAACCACTCCCGCTAAGGGTAGGCCAGGCATGGAATCTCCCACCTGTCATCCAGCACTTTGGCGGACTGAGGACGGAAGATTGCTGGAGCCCAGGAGTTGAAACATGACTGTGTAACATCAGGCAGCCTCATCTCTATCTCCAAAATGTCATCAATGAGCTGGGCTTGGAGACATAGGCTTTTCGTTGCAGCCGCTTGGGAGGATTGCCTGAGCCCCGGAGGTCTACCCTGTGGTCAGGTGTGATTGTACCACTCTAGTACCGTCTGGGCATCAGAGTGAGGCCCTGACTCATAGAGAAACGCAACCCACAGATGCGGAAAACATATTTGCGAATGTACATCTGACAAGGGATGATCAGCTCGGAACTACAAGGAACTGCCACTTGCCGACAAGAAAAAAGCAAACAGCCTCATTTCACAGTGAGCAAAAAGATATGAACAGACCCATCTCAACAGCAGACATACAAGCAGCCACCAAAGACATTGGAAAAAGCTCAGCCTCATTTGTCATCCGAAAATGCAAGTGAAAACGACCTTGAGGAGTCACCAATTTTCAGTCAGGATGGCTATCATCA
>NW_007059264.1:0-746 GCF_000164805.1 Carlito syrichta
CTATCATTTCTAAAGTTTATTTTGAATAAGTTCCCATTTAGGGGAGACACCCAAGTGTAGAAAATGGTATGGAAATCTGCCGCGTGAAAGGATTAGAAATTTTGTAACGGACCAATTTAAAGACTTAGACCTTCTCTTAGATATCTTTGGGCATAAGTTAGCTGGAAAGGCTCTCTTGTAATTTAGAATAGCAAGTTTTAATACTTACTTGGGATGATGTATTAAAAAGCCTCATCCATGCTGACAAGTGCAGGGGCCTGTCATAGCCTTTGTTGATTATTCTTGGTCTTTGACTTCATCCTATTCTATACTTCATTTTTCCTCATTCCTGAATAAGCTATCCGCATTTCTTAATTTCCACTCAGCTATTTCTTGAAAGCTGTATTTATAGTCAGTACATAGTTTTCGCTGTGGTTTGTTTCACTGTGCTTTATTGACTCTCAACATATGTCCAGTCTTTCTCCTTCCACTACCTTGTTAGTTCTTTCCCTGACATCTTTTTTTTTGAGTTGGAGTCTCACTCTGTCACCCAAACTGGAGTGCAGTGTCCGCTCCCGGCCACCGCAGCCTCGACCTGCTGGGCTCCGGCGATCCTTGCGCCTCAGCCTTCCAAGTAACCGGAATTACAGGTATGCGCTACCACGCCCGGCTGATTTTTTGATTTATTGTAGAGATGAGGTCTCGCTGCCCATGCGGGTGTCGAACCCGCGGGCTCATGCAGTCCACTCACCTCATCCTCCCAAAAG
>NW_007059264.1:3667-4485 GCF_000164805.1 Carlito syrichta
ATTTTCTTTCTTTCTTTTTTTTTTTTGAATTGGAGTCTCACTCTGTTGCCCAGACTGGAGTGCAGTGGCCGCTTCCGGCCACCGCAGCCTCGACCTGCTGGGCTCCTGCGATCCTTCCTCCTCAGTCTTCCGAGTAGCCGGAATTACAGGCATGCGCTACCACGCCCGGCTAATTTTTTGATTTATTGTAGAGATGAGGTCTCGCTGCCCCAGGCGGGTCTCGAACCCGTGGGCTCAGGCAATCCACTCACCTCAGCCTCCCAAAGGCACAGGATTACAGGCTGAGCCACCGAGCCCGGCTCTCCCCATTTTCAGTTTGCCCCAGAGAGGAAGGAGGGAAGAAGAAAGGGGAGAGAAAGGAAATTGTCAAGTCTTCTCTGGGAAGCCCACTGTGGTGGCCGTGCTTGATGTTTCAACAACAGAAAGTTGTACATTTTGAAATTCCCCATTATGGAAACCATTACAAAACTCTAAACAGATGTTGTGAAACCTCTTAGTGTTCAGCCAATGTAATAATTTCTTAATCATAACTACACTAGGTCAAGTCTGTTGTAAAAGTTACTTAAGCGAGAGCTCCTTGTTAAATTCTTGGGATAGACCAGTGGCTTGTCAAACTTCTTTGACCCCAACCCATATCAAGAAACATGTTTTACCTGTGCCCAAATACACAGTTATCTGTACGCAGATCAAAAACAAAGGAAAAAAAATCTGGTCAACAGGCCTCTCCCACTAACTTGCTGGGGGAATGTAGTCTGGGACAGTCATGTATTTGGGGGAAATGTAAACACAGTGAGTGTGAGATTCCTGTCCTAGAACGG
>NW_007059264.1:4505-5598 GCF_000164805.1 Carlito syrichta
ATCCACTCACCTCAGCCTCCCAAAACGTGGGATTACAGGCTGAGCCACCGAGGCTGGCTAAAAAAAGTTTTGAAAAAGTTGAACATAAACAAGTAGGTAATATGATACCATTTCTGAAACAAGATATTCATATATGGGAATGCCTTATTTATAAGCTCTGCTTATCAAAAATTTTATGTTAAGGTCTCAGTAGTGATTATTTCTGGGTGAATGCTGGTTTGTTTGTTTTTTCCTTTTGTACATCTTTATTCTTAAAAGAACAGGCATCACGGGTATGATTTTAAAGCAGCCATAGAAGGAGCAATGGAATGAAGCCAGCATGACTGCAGAGGGCAGGGCACTTTGGAGCCAGGGTGGTCAGAAGGATGCTTGTGTGGAGATAGATGTCAGCAGACCTGGCCCCAGAGGGCTGATGCACCCACTGTTGTAAATAGAATGTTTTCTTAATGAAGCTTCCGCTATTGTTTAGTATCCAGTTTAGCAAACCTATCTTGAGTGCCTGCTGGGAGTCAGACACATTATTAGGGTACAAATCTGCATATGTTGGGGGAAATCCTGCAGGGAGCAGTCCACCCCCTCCCATCCCACCCCCAGAAGAAGGGGCAAATACATACAACTATCTGTATGCAAAACAAAAACAAAGAAAGAAATGAAAACAAAATCTGGTAGACAGGCCCATTCCACTAGATTGTTGGGGAAATGCATTCTGGGACAGTCCTTCTGAGGCCGGCTTGACCGGCTCCATCAGAGTTGGGTTTTTTTTTTAATGGATGCATAATAGATATACATAAATGAGAAAGGACAGGCTAAGGTCATGAAGGATCAGTCTGCCCCTCACCACAACGGGTTCTAGGGAGGCTGTGGGAAGGCTCCTCAGGTCAGCTTCCAGTGTCCTTGTCCCTGATACTAAATGCTGCATTGTACAGTGGCAGTGAGGGGAATCATTGGAGCCTTGTAGTGAGAAGCTAACTTTTTTTCATCACAGGAAACTTGTTGCCTAGACTCTTTCAAAGTAAGGCACTATGAGATAGTCAGAAGATGAAGAGACAGGGAAATACTCAATGGCTGCTTTAAATAGGTGGATGAGCAACTG
>NW_007059264.1:6026-7817 GCF_000164805.1 Carlito syrichta
TAAGTACTTGATATCTGCTCTAAATGACCTGGAGAGTGACAAAAAGATACAGTAATGGATACAACCCCTGGCATCAAAGGAATTTTAATATGGAGTTTATGGCCACTAATATAATCAAATGTGGCATCATAGCAGTTGATTTTTGTTTTTCTGGACCATATTGACTTTTCAGATTTTTTTCCAACTTGATAGATGCCATATGCATACATATATTCATATGTATATGAAGAAATTTCAGCAAGGTAAATTTTGCAGCTGACTGCCCATCTTTTACTCTATGGTTTTCAGTTATTTTTGAAGTTTTAAATAAATCAAATTAACTATTCAATGAGGGTTTAATTGTGATTCCTAAAAAAAAAAATTCATTACAAGTAGAGATTCTTTCAAGAGTCTAGTAGAAAAAAATTCAGAACACTCTGGTGAATGCCTCTGAAATGTTACATTGTTGCTATAGTTGTGACAATTTTTCAACTACAGTACTGCTGTGGAATCCAATTTAACACATGCCTTGTCCTCATCTAGTGACAAGTGTCAACCACTGGGCTCTTGATATCACCTATCATCCTTGGTATCCAACATTAGAGTCATAGACTCTTACAAAGGGAAGAGATTTTGGTAGTGTGTCTCCCATGTAATCCTTTTTTTTTTTTTTAGTCAGAGTCTTACTCTGTCACCCAGGCTGGAATGCAGTAGCATGCTCATGACTACCAGAGCCTCAGACAATCCTTCTGCCTCAGCCTTTCAAGTAGCTGGAACTACAGGAATGAGTCACCACTCCCAGCTAATTTTTTGATTTATTATAGAGATGAGGTCTCACCATGTTGCGCAGGTTGGTTTTGAACCCTTGAGCTCAGGCAGTCCTCTTGCGTCTGCCTCCCAGAGTGCTGGAATTATAGGCACAAGCCACCATGCCCGGCCCCATGTAATTCTTAATAGATAGCTACTTTCCCTGGAACACTGGGTCTCGAATATGAGTGTCTGCCCTGGTCATTCTCACCAGGTGAGGGAGCTCACATTGGAGAGCACCGTGCTGAGATATTACTGGGGTTGCTCAATATGGCTTATTTCATGTTTGGACAGCTGTAGGTATAAGAAAGCTTTTTCTCTCAAGTCACAATCCTTTATTCCCATAGCTTCTACCTGTTGATTGTAGTTCTGTCTTCAGGCATGGTTTTACACATCTGAAGCCTGCCACTCCTGGAATGATGAAGTAATCATTCACTGTGGTTATAAGTACAGGAGTTGTAGGGATGTTATTGATTGCCTGTCCACCCAACACTGTTGTCTTCCTTTCTTTCTACCAGAACTCAGATTCTTTCAGGATCCATCTTCTCCATGGATGCTTCAGCAGAAGCTTTTTCCATCCTCATTTATAGCATGGCCCTGACTGGTCAATAGTTCCTGTTCTTGCCTGTGATTCATTCCTAGCTGGATATATTTTGGATCTGAGAGTAATCAGTGAAACAAAGTCATGTTCCATGAATGGGCCTAAGATATGTGAGGAAAGGGAGTGGGGGAAGGAGGAGAGAAAGAAAGTGGGAGAGGTGATAAAAAGACAGCAAAGCAAATGTGAGCCACAAGAAATTAGAAGGAAAATACCGCAAGTTATCTTGATTACTAATTTGTAACATACACAATGAGTGTCCACTCTCTGTTTCCTCTGGTCACACAGGTTGATGTGGGATCAATACTCATAACAACAATTTACTTTTTAAAAATGTGTATTTACTGAGCAGTGAATGTTAGTCTTTGTAGTGGGGTGCTCTGGGGAAAACGTAAACTCCTCTCGTA
>NW_007059264.1:8199-11840 GCF_000164805.1 Carlito syrichta
TGCCTAGGCTGATCTTGAACTCGTGGCCTCTGGTGCTGAGATTATAGACTTGAGTCACGATGCCTGACCTAGGATGACTGTTTTTAAAAAATCAAAAATCATGGTGAAATCATGCCATACTAGCAAACTACAACAAAACTAATCGGAAAATAGCAAGTAGTGCCAAAAATGAGGAGAAATTGGAGCACTGTACATTGTCGGTGGGAGTGTAAAATGGTACAGCTACTATGGAAAACAATGTGGCAATTCCTCAAGAAATTAAACAGAATTTTCATGCCGTTCTACTTCTGGGCATATGTGCCAAAGAAATGAAAGTCTAAAAGAGAAATTTGTACATCCATCTTCATAGCAGCCTTCTTCACAATAGCCAAGAAGTGGAAGTAACTTGTGTCCATTAATGGATGAAACAAAATGTGGTATATACATACAATAGGAATGTTATTCAACTTAAAAGAAAAGAAAATACTGGCATGCTACAACATTAATAAACTTTGAGGGCATTATGCTAGGTGAAATAAGCCAGACACAGAAAGACAACTTTTGTACGATTTTACTTATGTGAGGTACCTAGGATAGTCAAGTTTATGGAGACAAAAAAGTAGAATGGTATCTTCCAGAAGTCAGGGGAGGTGTGAATGTGGAGTTATTGTCATTGAGTCCATACTTTTCATTTCTAAGATAGAGTTCTGGAGATGGGGAGGTGTTGGTGGTTATACAAGAATATGAATGCCCTCAGTGCCCCTGAATTACACACATAAAATGTTTAAGATGTAAATTTTTTATCATGTGTGTTTTACCACAATTAAAAATGATTTTTTAGCTGGGCTTGGTGGATCAGCCTGTAATCCCGCGCCTTTGGGAGGCTGAAGTGAGTGGATTGCCTGAGCCCGCGGGTTCGAGACTCGCCTGGGCAGCGAGCCCTCATCTCTACAATAAAGCAAAAAATCAGCCGGGTGTGGTAGCGCATGCCTGTAACTCCGGTTACTCGAAAGGCTGAGGCGGAAGGATCGCCGGAGCCCAGCAGGCAAGGCTGCGGGTGGCCGGGAGCTGCCGCTGCACTCCAGTCTGGGCGACTGAGCGAGACTCCAACTCAAAAAACAAAAAAAAATTTTTTTAAGGTTGCTAAATGAGCAGATATGTGTTCAAGTAGATGGAGTGATCTTTTTTTTTCTATTCAATTAAAAATTTTAGATTTGGGGGGTATACATGAGTACATGTCAGATGGACATATTGTTTAGTGGTGGGAACTGGGTCTCAGGCAGCCCATTTCCCAGATAGTGAACGTTGTACCCTGCAGGTAGTTTCTGAACCTTAGGTCCCTCCCCCCTTATTAGTGTCTGCAGTGCCTGTTATTTCCATCCTTGTGACTATTTAGCTCCCACGTGTTTGGCTTTCTGTTTCTGAGTCAGTTTACTTAGGATGATGGTCTTCAGCTCCATCCATGTTGCTGCAAAGGACGCAATTTCATTCTTTTTCATGGCTATATAGTATTCCATGGTGTACATATACACCACATATTCATTATCCACTTAATAGTTGATGGGTATGTCAGTCGATTTCACATCTTTGCAACGGTGAATTGTGCTGCAGTGAACACGTGCGCATAGGTGTCTTTGTTATGTTACAACCTTTGTCCCATTGGGTTGATACCTAGTAGTGGGATCTTATGGTAGATCTACTTTTAATTCCTTGAGAAGCTTCATATCACGTTCCATAGAGGTTGTCCAAACTTACGCTTCCACCAACAGTGTTAGTATTCCCTTTTCTCCGCATCCATGTCGGCATCTATTTTTTGAGTTTTTAATCATGGCCATTCTGACTGATGTGAGGTGGTATTTCATTGTGGTTTTAATTTGCATATCCCTGGTGATGAGTGATGTTGAACACTTTTTCATGTTTGTTGGCCATCTGTAGATCTTCTTTTGAGAGATGTCTGTTCATGTCGTTTGCCCTCTTTTTAATAGGGTATGGGGGTGATCTTGATGATATCATTAAGTTTGATAAAGTGCCCTTCTTTTGGCTGGGGATTTGCCTTCCAGGTAGACTGGTGTTTACTTTTTGGGGGAGGGGCTGAGTGGACAGGGCCTTTATATCATTTAATACAAGGCCGTGTAGATTGCTGGCTGACAGAGAAGTGAAAAGACAGTGATGTGTGAGAGAGTATGATCATGGAGACATTTACAGGGGCAGAGGCTTCAGATGAGCAAGAAGTATTGTAACAAAGCTGTCTGCAGGGACCTGGAGGTGTGAAGTGAGCCTTCTCTCTCTTTAGACATTTTTCAGCTCAGGCTAAGTGATTCTCTTACAGGACCTTATAGAAAATCATGGAGTGGTACCATTATTTCCAGCCATGGACTCATTGATTCCAAACCACATAACAAGAAAGAGTATTTCTGTTGAAGCTCTTCTTAATTGGATTTGAAGAGACTTTAAAAAAGGTTTTTCAATGCAAGAGTGTTTTTGTTGTTGTTAAATTTAAGTATAGCCCACACATAGAAAAGTACAGAAAACAGAAAGGATAGCTCAATGCAAATCCTGTGTAACCACCCCCAGGTTAAAGGCAGAATGATACCAATCTTCCCCGCCAACAGGACACTCTTCAAAGGTATCCACCATCCTGTTTCTAGTTTTAGTTGTTTCCAATGTAGGCTTCTTAACAACAAGGTGCAGGGAACTGAAAAGCAGTATAAAGGCATTTGGTTTGGCAAATAAACAGATTTTCAAGCTGTGGTTTGGCTGCCAGCAGCATCTCTCTGTGTATTAAATGTACTGTGATTCAGTTGGAGAACTTGTCCTTTTCATAACCAGGCTGTTCGGTTGCTAAAATTCTCACTCATGAGTTTGATCTAAGCCTTATTTAAATATACCTTGTTATTCATCCACTCATTAGTAAAATTAGTTGGCACAAGTCATATATAGCTAGTTTTGCTGTACAGCTAAGTAAATTTATAAATACAAATGTGTGGGAGTGATAAGGGTGGTTTCCACTGACCCACATGTAATCAAACATCCTGTTACATGACACAGTACCAGTCTATGCACAAGCATTTGAAAGTGGTGACTGGTTTTGTGAATTCAGTGATGCTATTCTTAAGTAATATAGGACTCCTTTTTTCACATGGTAAGGAACACAGCACCTTTGTTACAGATTGTTTTTTCAGTGTCTGCTTCATGTCATTTTGACATTTGTTTTTGTTGGGGGTGAGAGGGAGAGAGAGGTATAATTTGACCTGTGGCATTTGTTAATCCATGAAGTAATGCTTCTTTTATTTGTCATTCAGAAAACACTTCTTGGATACTTACAATTCATGTATATGCATGCATATGACTTGCAGTCATCTCCATGAGTTCTTAATAGCAAAATTGTTGTTCCAAAGATTCTTAGAAAGTTAAAACATTTCAAAAAGTAGAATAAGGAGTACTTTTTTTTTTTTTTAAGCAGGACACAGTGGCTTATGCCTGTAATACCAGCCCTTTGGAAGGCCAAGGTGAAAGGAACACTTGAGCCCAGGAATTCGAGACCATCCCGGGCAACATGCAAGATCCTGTCTCTACCAAAAAAAAAAAAAAAATTTCTGGCTGGACACGGTGACTCATACCTGTAATAATCCCAGCAATTTGGGAGGCCAAGGTGGGAGGAC
>NW_007059265.1:0-689 GCF_000164805.1 Carlito syrichta
CGGCTCCCAGTGGTCTCTTTTTGTGTGTGTGCATGATTTTCAAGGCTTGTCGGTAAAAAGTATCACATTAATCTGAGACATTGTTGCAGAGTACACCATTATGTCTTAGGTAGAGAAAATCCTCGGGGATTCAGTGGAAATACACTTTGAAAAATAGAAATTGGTTTAAAATACGAGGGATATATCACTTTACATTTCCTTCAAATAGGCAGGGGTACCTTTTGAGTAGGGGTTGCATATCTGTATGTTTAAGTTAAAATTCACCAGCAGAAAATACAGCGTGTCCCAAGAATATGTACAAAAGTTTTAAGAAAGGAAAAATATATGTTAAATTATTCTACAATTTTTCCTTTGATATTGTTAAGATTTATTATGCATTCTGACTTCTGAATAGCAACATAGGTACTCTGATCCTCAATGTGAAGTTGACTGAAGATGATACACGTCTGGAAAGTCAACACGTTTCAATTTGTGCAGAATAAAACATTCAGCATTTATGTGAGAAATGTAGTAGTTTCAAAGTTGAAACCAAATGTACAATGGATTCTCACGTATGAATAGGAAAGGAAGTTATAATGGGAGTCTTGCGCCCTTCGTAGAAATCAATCCCTTCAAAGGAACATTTCTATCCCCAACCCTGGACTGCAACTATCTTTAGATGAAAAAAAGTTAAAAAAAAAAAAATAGAA
>NW_007059266.1:0-666 GCF_000164805.1 Carlito syrichta
AAAGTGCATAGCAGAATTATTTTTCTCTGTCTTTCTAAGTTTTACTTCTTTCTAGATATTTTTTAACTTCTATTTCCTGGTAGACTGGGTAGTCAGCTCTTGTTCCCGAAAGCTGTTTCCCCTAGGGCTAAGATTAGAAACTAAATTACCATGATAGTTTTGTCACCCTGCCCCTAGCCAGGCAGAACGTTTTCTTTTGTTTCGTTAATTACCGAAACTCTGTCTGCTTCAGCCCATGGCCGCCATCTTGGCAGCCCTGCATTTCCTTGTTCAAGAGTGTGACAGCTACTATTTGATTTTTAGAGTAGACTTGTTAGGATAAAATATATACATATACACTCATAGCTGCGTAAATCTATGCTTGCTGTTTTGTTTCCTTTTGCTACATTATTCAAGTGTAATAGTTACTATACAATTTATAAAAGAACTAACGATAAGGTATTAGCTTAATAGGATATAGCATAGTATTAAAGTCCAATAACTAGATCATATAAAAATTAAAGTTTAGACATATGAAACATGTGAATTATAGTAAAGTTTTGTAGTTTAAGAATAAGTTTTAGCTGAGTTATAAAGCATTACATTAAATCATAATAGGATAATAGCATAACTGACAGTTAAGTCATTTAACTAAACTTATAGATTATAGTAATAGTGTTAAGTTGA
>NW_007059267.1:0-545 GCF_000164805.1 Carlito syrichta
AGCACTATGCCTGTTTCCACTTTTCAGTCTGTACTCATATCTCCTTAAATATGTCCTCTACCCACTCTATCTTTCCTCAAAGTCCTATGTAAGTTCCATTTCTTGGGAAAGTTGTCTTAAAGACCCCACTGGTAGCTTTTTCTAGGCATCTATTGCACTTACAGTGTGCAACATTCACTTAAAACAGTCAGAGATCGGGATTTTAAAAAATGTGGTACATATATGCAATGGAATATTATGCAGCCACAAAGAAGAACAAACATATGGACTTCGCAGCAACTTGGATAGGTTTAGAGTTGATCATACTCAGTGATCTATCACCAAAACAAAGGCTAGAGTACCACATGTTCTTACTCATAAGTGGGCCTTGAACAATTATCATAATACTATAAGAAAGGGATTGGTAGTAGTGGGAAACTGCCAGTGGAGGGGCAGTGAGATTGGCATTTGAGGGAAACTGCTAAGGGAGGGAGGGGCATACCTCATCAACAAGGGTACCTACATAATCAATGTTTGTATACCTAACCCTGAATTATATCCCACAT
>NW_007059268.1:0-753 GCF_000164805.1 Carlito syrichta
GTTCCATTCGATTCCATTCTGCTCTAATCCTCTTCATTCCTTACCATTCCTCTCCATTGTTCTTGAATCCATTCCATTCCATTATTCTACATTCCATTGCATTCCATTCCTTTCTTCTCCATTCCAATCCTCTCCATTCAATTACATTCCGCTTCATTACATTTATTTCTCTCCATTCCATTACACTACCTTCCATTCCATTCCCTTCCTATTCACTCCATTCCATTTCATTCCTCTCAATTCCATTCCATTCCATTCTTTTCTATTCTATTCCATTCCATTCCTTTCTATTCCATTCCATTATTCTCCATTTCAATCCATTCCTTCCTCCTCATTCAGTTTTACGCAATTTCTTTCCATTCAATTCCTCCTTCCTCCAGTCCTCTCCATTTCATTTCATTCCATTCCATTCTCTTCCTATCCACTCCATTCCATTCCATTCCATTCCTCTCAATTCCTTTCCATTCCATTCTCTATTCCATTCCATTCCTCTCCATTCCATTCCTTTCTATTCCATTCCATTATTCTCCATTCCAATCCATTCCTTCCTCCTCGTTCAATTTTACTCCATTTCTCTCCATTCAATCCCTCCTTCCTCCAGTCCTCTCCATTTCATTCCATTCCATTCCATTCCCTTTCATTACATTACATTCCTCCCATTCGATTTCATCTCATTGCCGTCCGCTCCATTCCATCCCAATTTCTGTCCATTCCATTCCATTGCATTCTAATCCTCTCTAATCAAATCCTCTA
>NW_007059269.1:0-1225 GCF_000164805.1 Carlito syrichta
CGTCAAGTTGGACCACAATGCAAGATAAAAATTTACTAAGTGTTTATCATGAGTCAGGCATTGTGCCAAGTACCTTACATAACGCATATTGCATACTTATACATATGTCATATTTAATTTTTAAGACAACCTGTGAGCTATGTATTATTCTCATTATGTAAATGAGATAGCTCAGACTCCAAGTGCTTCGTTTCAAGGTTATTCAAATGGCAAGTGTCAGTCCAACTGCAAAACTCTGTCCCTGAATCCCTACATGACATAATTTCTCACAACATGGCCATTGTCATGCCTTTCAAGTTTACAAAGGCCTGTAACAATATTTTCTTTGTACCTTTCAGTGCTTTCCAAGGACACCTCTATTCTTCCTTCCCTATTTCCTTCCTTTCTTTTATTCTTTCTTTTTTTTCTTCAGCAGTTGTTATTTTTGTATTTGGGGAAAATGTCAATGTAAAACACAACAAAGCATGTAGCAGCAAGTCTATCTGTGGATTTTCCAATTGTTCAAGCCTCTTTCTGTTTGAAACTTCTTGCTTAGTTTGAGAGTTTGTCCAAGGCAACTCTTGGTGGCTTGATTGTACAGATGGCACAGCATTCCCATGTATTGAACTTTGGAGTGTTGAATTTCTCTCATGCAGCACAATAAACAATTTGCCTCTCCTAATTATTCCATTTTCCTTACTAATTGGTAACCTTCTGGGCCATTTGTATCTGTGGGCAACTTACAAGTATTTTAAAAGTATTTTGCCTAGAAAAACACTAAATATGTCAGCCCTTCCTTCTGTATGTTTGTATATGTTGTCCTGAGAAGTATAACCCCTGTGTGCCAGTATTCTTTTTAGAAGGTCTTGCTGAGGATTTTACTTGGTAAACATGAAATGTATATACTAGTGTGTGAAATCTTGGACAAATGCAGGCTGGAATAATGGTGTGTTACCTAGTTCTTCAGCTAAGGAGAAGCTTTTCTGTGCTTTCTTTCATTGCCCTACAACTGGCCAAGTGGCTCAGCCAGACACTTTGATTCTGGATCTCAAAAACCACTGGGAATTCTGGGATTAGTGGTTGAAGGTTGAAAACTCTCTTATAATGTCTGAAAAGGTTAGGAAAGTTTCCAAGTTATATAATTTCTATACAAAGAAGTAGCTGTGACTTGGAAAGTGCTATTTTATCTATCCATTCACTGATCTATTAATTGAGAAACATTCATGAAATAACATTCTATGTTCCA
>NW_007059270.1:0-427 GCF_000164805.1 Carlito syrichta
GTTCTCTTTCTTTGTTGGATCTTTACCTGGCTTGGGTATCAATGTGATGTTGACTTCATAAAATGATTTGGGGAGAGTTCCATCTTTTTCAATCGCCTGGAATACCCTCAGTAGGATTGGTATAAGCTCCTCCTTGAATGTCTTGTATAATTCTGCTGCAAAGCCATCTAGACCAGGGCTTTTTTTTGTACGAAGTTTTCTTATTACGTAGTTGATTTCCTTATTGTTATTCGTCTATTTAGGGTCTCAATTTCTTCTTGTTCCAACCTAGGTAGGTTGTGTGATGTCATAAAGTCTTCCATTTCCTTAAGGTTTTCAAGTTTGTTTCCATACAAGTGTACATAGTAGTCTCTAATGATCTTTTGTATTTCTTCAGGGTCAGATGTGACTTCATCTTTTGTGTTTTTTATTGTGCTTATTTGGTTTT
>NW_007059271.1:0-1097 GCF_000164805.1 Carlito syrichta
CCCATGTAATTATGTTAGGGATTACTGGGACAAAAATTTGGATTATGGATGAGTATGAGTAATGATGTAAGACTACATGTAAAGGAGCCAAGTGGATGTCAAATTCGATAAGAGTGAGAGTTCAAAGAAAGGTAAATTTGCAGTTCACGATAACGAGGGAATGTATTATGGAGACAAGTTCAGGGGTTATTCTTAGCAAAAATAACTTGGGCTGAATGGAAAGCCTAATTGTGGTCATTTATACAACCACTGAGAAAAAGGCATTTAAATGTTGAGATATAGCCCGTACAAAGCATGAAAACAAGTGGGTCCAGGTGGCAATGTGCAGAATTTTGGCAATTTGTGATGGCAGATATGTTTATGTTTGCCACTTCTAGCCAATGAGTCTGGAAAGGCTGATCTTGGCCAGAATATCCAGGTATTTGATGATAGAGGCTAAAGAATCAATCTGCTGTTGAAGTGTAAAAACAGAGTGGGGCTCTTAGGAAGACAAGTATGGCAATATAGTATGTAACAAACTACAGGAAAGAAACATTGGACTAAAGAAGGCCTAGGAACCCAGGAGCAAGGAATGGTTATGGAAATAATGAGGGAGAGATGTGAGACCTCACACTATAAAGCTACAATCATCAAAATAGTTTGGTATTGGTACAGGAACAGGCATATAGATCAATGGAACAGAATTGAGATTCCAGAAGCAAAACCTCAATTTCTCAACCAACTCATCTTCGACAAAGCCCCTGCCACCTACCACTGGGGAGAGGAGAACCTATTCAGTAATGGTGCTGGGAAAACTGGCTGACCACATGCAGAGATTGAAACAGAACCCCTATCTATCACCATGCACAAAGGTTAACTCCAAATGGATCGGAAACCTAAATGTAAAACCTCAAACCATAAGAACCTTAGAAAATGCAGAACATACCCTCATGGAAATCGGAACTGGCACCCAATTCCTGAACAAAACCCGAAACCCACGGGTCATAAGAGTGAAGATAGACAAGTGGTACCTTATTAAACTGACAAGCTTCTGCAAAGCCAAAGAAACCACCAAGAGAGCAGGGAGACAGCATACCGTTTGGGAAAAAATATTTGCC
>NW_007059272.1:0-588 GCF_000164805.1 Carlito syrichta
TCTTGAGCAACAGCGCCATCATGATGAAACAGTTTCATGAACCCCCAAATCAAGAGCATCTATGCAAGTCCTAGCAGTTGAGGAAGCAAGGACTGAACAGAGCTGGCAGAAGCCAGAGCCAGATGCAGAGACATGGGAAAATTCTGGTGAATGAGTGACCAAGACTGAGCTAGAAGCTTCCAAGAGGTCTCATCTCAGTAAATGGCCCATTATACCCACTGTATAGGACAGTGGGTATGCGACTTCTACATTTGAGCCACTCTCTTCCTCACACAAAGGCACATTTCATAAGCCCCTTTAATAAGATGTTGTAGAGCTCTAATCTGCTAAATTATGTTTGTTCACTTTTGAATTGGCTTTTAAATTGTTCACTTTTTAGTACATAATTTTACAAAAAGGGAAAAGGGTTTTAAAACCATGGGTGGAATAAGACTGGTCAGAAAGAAGAAAAGAAAGTGTATACCTTTGTTGCTTTGATTCTCCTTGACATTGATTCACCCCATCTCCACATTTGTACAGGGTAGATTGAAATAACTTGCTACTACCTGGCACAGATTACAACAATTTTTATGTATATTACTCTATTTA
>NW_007059273.1:0-328 GCF_000164805.1 Carlito syrichta
GTATATACTAATTTTATAAATATATTTTTAAATCTTATAAAGAAGCTTGTATTATGTATAAGGCTCCCAAATGTGATCTGAATTTGAACTGTGTTAAGTTTAAAGTCGAAACCACAGTCTGTGAGAAACGGGAACAATGGATTCCTAGAGTCAGCCATGCCTGTCATATTCTCAGAACTTCATGCTTAGATCATCAAAATCCCTGCCAGTGGGTAATGCTAAAAAACAAAAGAAAAGGGAGGAGGGAATGGGCCTTTCAGCTCCTGAACCCAGCCTGGTGGTCTCAAGGTCCGCAGCCCGCCTGGATCCCCTAACGCTCAGGCAGGCC
>NW_007059274.1:0-797 GCF_000164805.1 Carlito syrichta
CCTTCTCTCTTTCTAACTCCCTATTGACCCCCCCTTCCTCCATTATTTTCCTCTTCTATATGCCCCCTTTTTAAATCTAGGGACCAAGACTGCAAACTGCTGAATAGACAGACTGTAAAGCAGAGGGAAAAGTGAACAAAACCAGAAGACCCTCATAAGGAAGAACAGGTCATTGCAGAAGAGAAATAAAAGCAACCCCACCTTCCCTCAAAAACAGAATTGAAGAGGGGGAGGGAAAGGGGTAAAGGGAGAAAAATCTACAGAAATGAAGAAAAACCAAAAGAAGAGTATGGGTCTCTCCCAGACGCCTGGGAGAGCAGACACTGAGAAAATTGACTTTGGAATACAAACAATGAAAAGTCCCCAGAATGAAGGGTCTCAAAATGCAAATGTAGATATCAAAACAATAATGGAGAGACTAAAAAGAATTGAGGAGACACAAGAAGAAACTAGGAAGGAGCTGATATCTGAGATAACAGTAATAAAGAATACTGTGAATGAAATAAATAACAAATTGATAAGCATGGAAAGCAGAATTACCCAAGCAGAAGAAAGAATCTCAGAGCTTGAGGACCAAAATATAGAAATAACCCAAACTCTTAAAAACACAGAAAATAAGCTAAAAAAGACAGAACAAAACCTTCAAGAGATGAGTGACTACCTCAAGAGGCCTAACCTAAGAATAATCGGACTCCCTGAGGCAGAAAGAGAAACAGAGACCACATTGGAACAAACTTTCCACGAGATCATTCAAGAAAATTTCCCTCATCTAATCAGTGATACAAAAATTCAACACA
>NW_007059274.1:2673-3315 GCF_000164805.1 Carlito syrichta
TCATCAGATGTCAAAACAAAAACCACATGATCATATCACTAGATGCAGAAAAAGCTTTTTTTAAAATCCAGCACCCATTGTTGATAAAAACCCTCGAACATATAGGCATACGGGAAACATACCTCAAAATAGTAAAAGCCATCTACGAGAAACCCACAGCCAGCATACTCCTAAATGGACAAAAATTGGAACCAATTCCCCTGAAAATTGGAACTAGACAAGGATGCCCACTCTCTCCCCTCCTGTTCAACATAGTATTGGAAGTCCTGGCTAAAGAAGAGGCAATCAGAGGTATTCAAATAGGAAAAGAGGAAGTCAAGTTATCTTTCTATGCAGATGATATGATGGTGTACCTTGAAAACCCAAGAGAATCTGTCAAAGGTCTCCTTACATTGATAAAAGACTTTGGCAAAGTCTCAGGATACAAAATAAATGTACAAAAGACAATCGCATTTCTCTACACCAATAATAAACAACAGAAACCCAAATAAAAAACACAGTTCCAGCCGGGCTCGGTGGCTAAGCCTGTAATCCCGTGCCTTTGGGAGGCTGAGGTGAGTGGATTGCCTTAGCCCACGGGTTTGAGACCCGCCTGGGCAGCGAGACCTCATCTCTACAATAAATCAAAAAATCAGCTGGGCG
>NW_007059275.1:0-760 GCF_000164805.1 Carlito syrichta
ACACAGCAACAGTCTTTTAATATTGTGCTCTGGATGAGGCTTTCAACTGAAATAGGTGCTGTCTAAATAGGAATAGACAGTCTAGAATGCTGGTCAGCTATAGCATATTGATTCTGAAAAACCTAACAAAAGCAATTACTTTTCAGAAATTAACAAACTTGTTTCCTTCAAAAGAATACACTCGAAAGCAAGCCTGGTGTATTAACTGAGCTATAGGAAGTTGCTCGGTATATTTCAGAGCTTCCATTAGCTCCTCATCCCTCTGGTCTTCCTCATGGCTGGAAGAAAAGAATGAAAAAAACACAATGCTAAGAATAAGTCTGTCTTTAAATGTGGCAAATATTTAAATGTCAGATATAAATTATATTAAGATAAATATATTTAGTGTGAGTTTTCAAAATAATCAGTATTTATCAATAATCTTAGCTGGACTTGGTGGCTCAGCCTTTAATCCCACACTTTGGGAGGCTGAGGTGAATGGATTGCCTGAGCCCGCGGGTTTGAGATCCACCTGGACAACTTGGCAAGACCTCATCTCTACAATAAATAAAAAATCAGCCGGGCATGGTAGCGCATGCCTGTAGTTCCAGCTACTACGAAGGCTGAGGCGGAAGGATTGCTGAAGCCCAGCAGGTCAAGGCTGTAGTGGCCGAGAGCAGCCACTACACTCCAGTCTGGGTGACAGAGTGAGACTCCAACTCAAAGAAAAACAACCTTTTAAGAACTATCTAATGAAAATGTTTAAATGCCATGATTATAA
>NW_007059276.1:0-828 GCF_000164805.1 Carlito syrichta
TCACCTATCATGAAATGGGCAAATGGTTGAAAGAATTCATACAAAAATTCACTGAAGCTGAACGCAACCTCTCAGTACACTAGCTGACACACTGATGCTGATGAGTTCCTAAGCCACTTACCTAGTGGGGGGCATTTGTACTACAAGGAACCCACTCTCCAAAAGACAGTTTTGCTTTTTTGAGGTCTTTCTCCTGTTTCCAAGTAAGATTACATTCTGAGATATTGAAGATTAGGCCTTCTACAGATGAATTTTAGAGGCACACAGTTCAACACAAAACATTACCTGCTTAGTAATTTTTTATTTTAATTTTTTTTTGTTTTTTTTTTTGAGTTGGAGTCTCACTCTGTCACCCAGACTGGAGTGACTGCAGCCTCGACGTGCTGAGCACCAGCGATCCTTCCGCCTCAGCCTTCTAAATAACTGGAACTACAGGCACGTGCTACCATGCCCGGCTGATTTTTTGATTTGTTGTAGAAATGAGATCTCGCCAAGTTGCCCAGGCGGGTCTCAAACCCACGGGCTCTGGCAATCCACTCACCTCAGCCTCCCAAGGCGCAGGATTACAGGCTGAGCCACCGAGCCCGGCTTATTTTTATTATTAATAATAATAATTTTTATAGTCCTGAGGTCTTGCTGTGTTGCTCAGGCTGGTCTCAGACTCCTGGGCTCAAGCACTCCTCTCTCATTGGCCCCCAAACTCTGGGATTACAGGTGTAAGCCATTGTGCCTGGCAAGAATTATTTATATTAAATTTTCTCTGTCCAAATAGGTGGTATGGTTTCTGTCTCCTGAATAGATCCTTACTGATACAAGGGATTAATACTT
>NW_007059277.1:0-693 GCF_000164805.1 Carlito syrichta
CTTATAATGGGGTTGTTTGTTTTCTTCTTTTCAGTACGCTTCAGTTCCTTGTAGATCCAGGATGTTAAGCCTTTGTCAGACCTAGAGTTGGCAAAGACTTTTTCCCAGTCTGTAGGCTGTCTCCCTGCTCTCTTGATGGTTTCTTTGGCTTTGCAGAAGCTTGTCAGTTTAATAAGGTCCCATTTGTCTATCTTCTCTCTTAAGTCCTGTGGGTTTCGGGTTTTGTACAGAAATTGGATGCCCGTTCCGATTTCCATGAGAGTATTTCCTTCCTTTTCTAAGGTTCTTATGGTTTGAGGTTTTACATTTAGGTCTCTGATCCATTTGGAGTTAACCTTTGTGCATGGGGATAGATAGGGGTCCTGTTTCAATCTTCTGCATGTGGTCAGCCAATTTTCCCAGCACCATTTACTGAATAGGTTCTCCTCTCCCCATTGGTAGGTGGTGGGGGCTTTGTCGAAGATGAGTTGGTTGAGAAATTGAGGTTTTGCTTCTGGAATCTAAATTCTGTTCCATTGATCTATATGCCTGTTCCTGTACCAATACCAAGCTGTTTTGATGATTGTAGCTTTATAGTAAAGTTTGAAATCTGGTATTGTGATACCACCTGCTTTGTTTTTTTTGCTGAGGATTGTTCTGGCTATTCTTGGATGTATGTGTTTCCATATGAATTCCTGTGTGGTTTTTTCTAGG
>NW_007059278.1:0-1013 GCF_000164805.1 Carlito syrichta
AGTCCCCAGAATGAAGGGTCTCAAAATGCAAATGTAGATATCAAAACAATAATGGAGAGACTAAAAAGAATTGAGGAGACACAAGAAGAAACTAGGAAGGAGCTGATATCTGAGATAACAGTAATAAAGAATACTGTGAATGAAATAAATAACAAATTGATAAGCATGGAAAGCAGAATTACCCAAGCAGAAGAAAGAATCTCAGAGCTGGAGGACCAAAATATAGAAATAACCCAAACTCTTAAAAACACAGAAAATAAGCTAAAAAAGACAGAACAAAACCTTCAAGAGATGAGTGACTACCTCAAGAGGCCTAACCTAAGAATAATCGGACTCCCTGAGGCAGAAAGAGAAACAGAGACCACATTGGAACAAACTTTCCACGAGATCATTCAAGAAAACTTCCCTTATCTAATCAGTGATACAAAAATTCAAACACAAGAGATTCAGAGAACCCCCACAAGACAACAAATGAGAAGACCAACTCCTAGACACATAATAATTCGCCTAAATAAAGTAGGCACAAAAAAAAAAAAATCCTAAAGGCAGCAAGAGAAAAAGGCCAGATCACCTACCATGGAAGACCAATCAGAATAGCAGCAGATTTATCTGCAGAAACCCTGCAGGCTAGGAGAGCTTGGAGCCCTATCTTCAAAGTCCTAAAAGATAAACAATTTCAACCAAGAATAACCTACCCGGCCAAGCTAAGCTTCATCAGTGAGGGAGAATTAAAATCTTTCCCAGATATTCAATCCCTAAGAACTTATGCAGCCACAAAACCATCTCTACATGAAACACTTAAGAAAGTACTAAACACAGAAGAAAAGGAAAAAAGAACAACGTTCTTCACAAGAGTACAGGGAAAAGAATAAAATATACACGAACCAACCCCAAAACCAAAAGAAAGACACACAAAAAGAAAAAACCAAGTGGAAGAACAACAACTCAATAAGAACTCCATGATAGGGACGAACTCTCACATTTCAATAAGTAGTCTGAATGTGAATGGACTA
>NW_007059279.1:0-1062 GCF_000164805.1 Carlito syrichta
CGCAAATATATTTTCCGCATCTGTGGGTTGCGTTTCTCTTTGATTCAGGGCCTCACTCTGAGGCCCAGACGGTACTAGAGTGGTACAACCATACCTGACCACAGGGTAGACCTCCGGGGCTCAGGCAATCCTCCCAAGCGGCTGCAACGAAAAGCCTATGTCTCCATGCCCAGCTCATTGATGACATTTTGGAGATAGAGATGATGAGGCTGCCTGATGTTACACAGTCATGTTTCAACTCCTGGGCTCCAGCAATCTTCCGTCCTCAGTCTGCCAAAGTGCTGGATGAGAGGTGGGAGATTCCATGCCTGGCCTACCCTTAGCAGGAGTCGTTTTGGAGCACAATGAGGTGTGCTTTGATTGCGGGGATACACTTCCTAGCTGTCCATAGCCAACGATTTAGCTTGCTTCCCTTAGGGTTCTATGAGTTTCCTTTCCTTCTCACCACCAACATTCACCACTCAACTTTGCGGAGAGCACCCTGGCATTTGTTCTTGCCACATAGTCTCCTTGAAAAGTAGCCAGACCTGTTAGTGAGAATTTCAGAGTGCTGTGATCATAGACAGTGCCTCTACTGCGAGGAAAACCTTCTCCAAACCCATGCGCGGGAGCCAACGGGAAGGACAGAGACCCACTTCTCTTGGAGTGACATCCATGCCTCAGGGGTGGGTGCTGAGTGAGGCCAGGTGTCCAGGTCCTAACAGGTGATCGCCACCAGCATGTAACCTCTGCTCTACAAGAAAAGCAGCGTGAAGACAATCTGAACCCCACTGTCCCGGCCTGCCCGGCCCTGCACAGAGCTCCAATCCTGTGAGTGGGCAACACATGGGGGAAGGAAGCCCCAGCCTCTCGGACTCACTTGCCAGGAACGGAGCCTCCATGACTCAGAGCTGGAAGGAAGAAGACACTGACTCTCCGGTCTGGGAGCTGAGGGAAGACACAGCATCATCTTCTCGGCCACACCCAACCAAGCAGACCTTTCGTCATGTACAGCTCGGGTTGGGGATAGGTCATGGCCATGTGCCACCTACTCTCAATGCTCTCTCGGAGACCAAACCCTTT
>NW_007059280.1:0-816 GCF_000164805.1 Carlito syrichta
ACTTGGTGAGGTCTCATCTCTACAATAATCAAAAAATTAACCAGGCATGTAGTGCGTGCCTGTAGTTTCAGCTACTTGAAAACTGAGGCAGCCAATGCTGGGGTGACTGTGAGCATGCCACTGCACTCCAGCCTGGGCGACTGAGTGAGAATTCGACATAATAATAATAATAATAATAATAATAATAATAATAATAATAATGCTGCAACATTTGAACCTTTGTCACAGCCAGGAAGAGATCTGTTTATCTCTGACTGCTGCAACTTCTCTTGGTCCTGCTCCTCCTCTTCATCAGGCACCATTGCCAAGGTCAAAGCACCAGATGCTTCTGAAAAATCTGTAAACAATGGTCCAATTCACCATTCACCATTCACACTCCTATAAGGATAGGTCATCCATGCAATTCTTCCATATAAATAAATAATATAATCTCATTTTCCAACCAATATCAAAAAGGAACAAAAAGCCTAAAATATACTTTGCAATTTAATTTCTAGATTGTGACATAGTCTGAAATGATAGGACAGTGAGGAGATAGAAAATAGGGTGGAAAATAAGGGGGGGCAGCTTAAAATATTTTTTACATACATTCATAGGGGATATTCATGTACTGATTTATAGGTTACAAATCATTTTTAGCTAATCACATTTGACACCCTTATAATTCAGTGTAAAACATAAAACATAATATTCACATTTGAAAGATGAGGAAACAGGGTGCAAAGACAGTGAATGAAATGTCAGACGTCCTACAAGTAGACTCCATAAATGGGACTTACTGCAGTTTCCAGCTCCAAGTCTCTGCTTTTTCTCAAC
>NW_007059281.1:0-1278 GCF_000164805.1 Carlito syrichta
CCTCCAATTCTGACATTTTGGTATTCTGTGATTCTACAATCACGGACTCTAGTCCCAGAGATCTGTGATGCCTTCGCATGGCCTCCAGTAGCGGCACTTGGTCCTTAGCGCTAATGTCCATTAGTCGCTGCTTCCTGGCCCACCATATTTCCTACGTGCTATCTCCCATGAGATCGCACACTCTCCAGGGTAACTTTGTCTTCATCTCTGGGGTCTTCCTCCCAACTCTGTGCCTCGGTGCAACAGCCCTGAAAATGAGTTGCGGGCTCTCAGCAGGCACTAGGCAACTCTTTGCTCGGTCTAGGGTTCTAGGGGGCTGCGGAGTCCTGTGCCTGGGGCTCAAGGCCCTTCCTTCTGTTTCCAGCCCGGTTGCTCATTCTCGACACCACTCACAGTCAGGTCTTCTGGCCACAAACAGATAAAAGCCTACCAGTGAAGACCTTGTAAAACACAATGGATAAAATCCGGTTGGTTCCTCTGGCCCTGTGTTCCACAACACCCCAATGCTCAGATCACCCTCCTCCACTAGTGCCAGTGTCTGTTCTGAGCGCCCAGCTCCTCCGTCCGCACCCGACTCCCTCTCTGGTTGTTGTCACTTCAAGGCAAGAAACCGAGCTGCTGCATCGGTTCCATATTCAGATTTTCTGTCATTTTCTGCCGCCCTGTCCTCACAGCTACTTCCTGAAGCTTGAGTCGGTTCCTTCTCCTTTAGACATTTACATTTTAAAAGGATTAAATGTTTCTCTGCCTGGTCTTTCACACGGTCTTCAGGGTGAGGATCATGGGAGGCACAGAAAATGCTGCTCTTACTCTGAGTCTGTCCGCTTGTCGAAGAAACAAACATTCAGCCAGAAAACACATTAGAAAATGTTGTAGAACAGCTTTTGTGATGACTTTGTATCTGTGACAGTAAAGGAATTCGAAGCACTTGGTATGGGCTGCAGTCATCAAGAAAGCCTTCATGAGAAAAGTGATTTATCTGTGGATTCTGGAGGGTAGGATTGAAAAATAAACTCACAGTACTGGAAAATGGGGTTTTCATGGTGGCTGTTCTAATGAACATTAACCGATTGAATATCGGAAGGGACTAACTCACGAGGGAAAAGGTGAGCCATGGGGAGAGAGAGGTTCAAAAGTTGGGGGCACTGTGGAACTTCCTGGTAGAAAGATTAGTCTCACAGACAGGAGAAAGAATTCTGAAAGAACCGGAGGCCTTTGTGGTATCCCGTATTGCTGTTCATTAAGATTTAAATGAGCATCCTCCCCTCGTGTCCCACC
>NW_007059282.1:0-657 GCF_000164805.1 Carlito syrichta
CTGGTGAGAAGGTAGGTCAGAGCCACAACAGAAGACAAGTGGGGAAGAAGGGGACGATGGTGTATATGGCCGACAGTATTATACGCTTCTGGAGTTTGTCAGCTAAAGCTGATGGTTCTACTTGTGATGTAGCAACCAGAATACATTGGTGACTGATGAAAACAGAGGTGTGGCCAAGATAGAAACCAGATTGTATTTGGGCTGGTGACTTGGAAAACAAAACCCAGGCTACTGTTTCAAGAAACTTGACTTTTAAGGAAAGAAGAGGAATGACATAGTAAGACATAGGCTCAGTCTCTTTTTGTTGTTGGTTCGGCATAGAACATCACTTTTTTTTTTTTTTTGAGTTGGAGTCTCACTCAGTCGCCCAGACTGGAGTGCAGTGGCCACTCCCGGCCACCGCAGCCTCGACCTGCTGGGCTCTGGTGATCCTTCCGCCTCAGCCTTCCAAGTAGTCGGAATTACAGGGACGCGCTACCATGCCCGGCTGATTTTTTGATTTATTGTAGAGATGAGGTCTCGCTGCCCAGGTGGGTCTCAAACCCACGGGCTCAGCAATCCACTCACCTCAGCCTCCCAAGGCGCACGATTACAGGCTGAGCCACCGAGCCCGGCTAGAACATCACTTTAAAAAAAAAAATTAATATAAAGATGTGG
>NW_007059283.1:0-740 GCF_000164805.1 Carlito syrichta
GACGCTTCAGTTCCTTGTAGATCCAGGATGTTAAGCCTTTGTCAGACCTAGAGTTGGCAAGTACTTTTTCCCAGTCTGTAGGCTGTCTCCCTGCTCTCTTGATGGTTTCTTTGGCTTTGCAGAAGCTTGTCAGTTTAATAAGGTCCCATTTGTCTATCTTCTCTCTTAAGTCCTGTGGGTTTCGGGTTTTGTACAGGAATTGGATGCCAGTTCCAATTTCCATGAGAGTATTTCCTTCCTTTTCTAAGGTTCTTATGGTTTGAGGTTTTACATTTAGGTCTCTGATCCATTTGGAGTTAACCTTTGTGCATGGGGATAGATAGGGGTCCTGTTTCAATCTTCTGCATGTGGTCAGCACCATTTACTGAATAGGTTCTCCTCTCCCCATTGGTAGGTGGTGGGGGCTTTGTCGAAGATGAGTTGGTTGAGAAATTGAGGTTTTGCTTCTGGAATCTCAATTCTGTTCCATTGATCTATATGCCTGTTCCTGTACCAATACCAAGCTGTTTTGATGATTGTAGCTTTATAGTAAAGTTTGAAATCTGGTATTGTGATACCACCTGCTTTGTTTTTTTTGCTGAGGATTGTTCTGGCTATTCTTGGATGTTTGTGTTTCCATATGAATTCCTGTGTTGTTTTTCTAGGTCTGAGAGAATGTTGTTGGTAATTTAATGGGTATTGCATTTGAATTTGTAGATTGCCTTAGGTAAGATGGACATCTTCACTATGTTGATTCTTCC
>NW_007059284.1:0-653 GCF_000164805.1 Carlito syrichta
AAGATAAAACTCCATTTGTAAAACAATATAAGTCAGGCTAGTGAGCCAGTACATATTGTCACAATTATGCTCATGTGCACCTTTGGGGTGACCTCAAGTCACAAGTCAATGTTTTCTCAAATGCTAAGGGTTCCTGATTATAGCCTAAAATCATAGTGCCACTAACACAGTGAGAAAATGTCAGAAAGGGTACCAACACATTCTCCCATGTCGCCTTGTCACTCCTGAGAAATTATACTTATTTCTTTTCCTTTTTTGTTTTCCTTTTTTGTTTTTTTTTTGAGTTAGAGTCTCACTCTGTCGCCCAGACTGGAGTGCAGTGGCCGCTCCCGGCCACCGCAGCCTTGACCCACTGGGCTCCGGCGATCCTTCCACCTCAGCCTTCCATGTAGCTGGAATTACAGGCATGCGCTACCACGCCCAGCCGATTTTTTGATTTATTGTAGAGATGAGGTCTCGCCAAGTTGCCCAAGCGGGTCTGGAACCCGCGGGTTCAGGCAATCCACTCACCTCAGTCTCTCAAAGGTGCTTTGTAGAGGCTGCTGTCCTCACACCACTGGGTCACAATCCCCAAGCTGTCCTTTGTCATTTCCCCCATGAAGAGGAGAATGTTCATGTGCCGTGTTTTGCACAGGATAACCACCTCATAGCTG
>NW_007059285.1:0-1166 GCF_000164805.1 Carlito syrichta
GATTACAGGTGTAAGTCATTGCGCCTGGCAAGAATTACTTATATTAAATTTTCTCTGTCCAAATAGGTGGTATGGTTTCTGTCTCCTGAATAGATCCTTACTGATACAAGAGATTAAGACTGCAGAAGTCAAAGGAGGAAGTGATTTATTCTGACAATGAGGATAGAGTACAATGACTTGAACCAGACTTTGAAAGTTGACTTGGATTTTGATAGATAGAGAATGTGAGTAAAATATGAGTTTCAGGAGACACTGAATATGGTGACCAGGCTGCAGTGCAGGATTTATCAAGGAGTGCACTCAAGGGACACAGAGGCCTAACCAGTGTGGATTTTGGTGGCATAGCAATGAACCCAGGCTTTTTCTCTGGGCAATGAAGAACTATCAAATGTGTCTGAGGAGGAGCAGAATAGGATTGAATGTGTCAGAGGAGTATCAAGAAACTGCCTGAGGTCATGGCCATAGGACTGGAATAAGACTCACAAAGATGATTCTGCATTTCTGCTGAAGCTTATGCTATGGAGCAAGTAAAGACCAAGTCTGGACTAAGACTCAGACCTTGACCTTGGCCTGCTCTACCTTTCACATGCAGAGGAATGTCTCTGTCTCCTGGCACCAGGTCCTTCTGTGGGTGGAGGAGGCAGATGGTTAAGCCCTCAGATGTTCCTTGGAAGCTCAGAAGTCACATCTAGCAACCATATCTCTTGTCCCTTAATCAGAGCTGCTGCCATTTCCTCACTTTACACATTTCTTTTCCAGATAAGGTGATGTTTGAACAAAGGATTTTTTGACTACATATAAATTTGAAAAATCACTGAGATACGTGATTGTTAGAGTTCTGACACTAGTATCCTCAGTTGATTTCATGACATGCAAACTTCCAATCTGAAACACAGCAAATTAACACATATCCTTTCCAGGATCAGACAGTGGATCTTCTGGTCAGATACAGTGGGATATGTAATCATGTCCCTCAGTGTGGAACTGTTAAGTATTTGGTTGATTTTTATGATGAATATAATGTTAAATGGAAAGCTGGGATGACCAACCTGAACAAGGAGAATAATACTTTCAAGTAAAAGTAATTCACCTTTATTCTATTAGTACCAATGAAGATAATTCATTTGAAAAGTCTTCTTTGCATCAACGTATTTAGGCCACAACAC
>NW_007059286.1:0-778 GCF_000164805.1 Carlito syrichta
AAAGATTATAAACACACATGAACCAACTCCAAATCCCTAAGAAAGACAACAAATAAACAGGAACAACTCTGTAAGAACCTTATGACAGGGATCAACTCTTGCATTTCAATTATTAGCCTAAATGTGAACGGACTAAATGCACCACTGAAAAGACATAGATTGGCAAAATGGATAAAATATCATCAGGCAGCAATCTATTGCCTTCAAGAGACTCACCTCACTAGAAAGGACATCCACAGACTCAAAGTAAGAGGATGGGAAACAAACTTCCAGGCGAACGGAATACAAAAGAAAGGAGGAGTAGCCATCTTAATTTCAGACAAAATACCCTTCAAACTATTAAAAATCAAGAAAGATACAGAAGGCCACTACATAATGATAAAAGGCTCAATCCATCAACAAGAAATATCTATTCTAAATATATATGCACCCAACATAGGTGCGCCAACTTTCATAAAGCAGCTTCTTGGAAAACTAAAGAAAGATATTGGCTCTAACACTATCATAACTGGGGACTTCAATACCCCTCTCACAACCCTAGACAGATCATCAGGACAAAAAAATCAGCAAGGAGATCCGGAACCTCAATGTAACTTTGGACCAAATGGACTTAATTGATACCTACAGAACACTCCATCCAAAGACCACAGAATACACATTCTACTCATCACCACATGGAACATATTCTAAGATCGACCACATAATTGGACACAAATTCAAGTATAAGCAAATTTAAAAGGACTGAATTCTGCCCTTGCACCTTTTCTGACCACAGTGG
>NW_007059287.1:0-606 GCF_000164805.1 Carlito syrichta
GTGTGATGTCAGAAAGGTCTTCATTTCCTTAAGGTTTTCAAATTTGTTTCCATACAAGTGAATGTAGTAGTCTCTAATCATCTTTTTTATTTCTTCAGGGTCAGACATGACTTCATTTTTTGTGTTTCTGATTGTGCCTATTTGGGTTTTTTCTCTCTTTTTCTTGATCAGTCTAGCTAGGTGACCATCAATCTTGTTAATCCTTTCAAAGAACCAGCTTTCTGTTTCATTGATTTTTTTGTATTATCTTTTTGTCTTCTATGTCCTAGATTTGGGCTTTTAATTTGGAGATCTGGATTCTTCTGCTGAAATTCAGGATTTTGTGGTCTTGCTTTTCCAGCTACCTTAGGTGGCTTGTTAAGCTATTAATTTGTTATCCTTCTATTTTCTTCAAGTGCATTTGTAGGGACATAAATTCCCCTCTTACTACAGTTTTTATGGCATCCCAGAGGTTTTGGTAAGATGTTTCTTCATTTTCACTTGTTTCCAGGTATCTTTTGTTCTCTGTTTTGATTTTATCATTGACCCAGGAGTTGTTTAGCATCATACTGTTTAGTGTCCATGCCTTTGTGGGTTTTGGGGGACCTTGTTGGAGTTAATGTTTAT
>NW_007059288.1:0-789 GCF_000164805.1 Carlito syrichta
TCAGACTGAGTGAATGAGTGCTCCACACTCACTTGTAGAAAAGCACTGCTTGCCTTCTGCTTGAGCCCTAAAACGTTTTACCCCTTGGCGTTTCTCTAGGCTAGGAAATGCAGTCACTCTCGCGCTGGCCTTGCTGAATAAGCGTAGACGGCCTGTGTGAGGCTTGTTGTGCAATGTGCATCTTCCTGGGGCAGGAGCTTTTCAAAATGTGCAGCGCTCTTTAGGGGCTATCTATGTTATTCTCACTTGGTGCATGCTGCAACACATGAGTCTGAGTCTCGCAGTTTCCTTCTCCTTTGGACTTCGGCTCTGCAGAGTGCCTCTGTGTGACCTAAGAGTTCTCTCATAGGACACGCTTTGCCCATGTGCAGCTCTACGCTGCCCCCCAGGGGGCGATGGGAACCCCACAGTGGAGCAAGAAGGCATTACTTGGTGAATTCCCTGGGTGCATTCTGAAATGTTTCTCCTTTTCAAATTTTTGTGTGGGAGGATACACAATTGATCTGCCAAACGCATTGACGGAAACGAGCTGACTGCCTTGGTGGTGCTTGTTTCGAATGTCCGTCTCCCTTGGAAAGTGCTGTGTGAGAAGTGTGCTGCACTGTGAGTTTCTGGCACTGAGTGTGCGTGCTGTAATTCCTCCTTCCCACTTGTTCCCTTTTCGTGTATCTTACGCTCTACAGGGTGACTGCTTTGGCGTGCGGCTTGTCAGCCTCTCCCATTCGGGAATGCTCATCTCCCCTCTGCCACAGTGAGGGATCTGAGAACTTTCACAGTTACTTGTGGGAA
>NW_007059289.1:0-8687 GCF_000164805.1 Carlito syrichta
CGCATGGCTAGGTAGGTAGCTAACTAATTATGAAAGCTGGCTAGCCGAATTATCACCTAGTTAAATCAGCATGTTAAGTGAGCTGCCTAGATGAATGGCTAGCTAGGTGGCTAGCTAGTTAAGCTAGTTGGCTAGTCGGATGGCTATCTACTTAATTCAGCTAGTTAAGTCATTTAGTTAGCCGGCTGGCTTGCTATGTGACTTCCAAGTTAAGTCTGCTGGTTATCAGGCTTGTCAGGTAGGTGGCCAGCTATGTCAGTCTGCTAGCCAGTTGCATAGCTAGTTAAGTTACCTACTTAAAACAGCTGTCTAGACAACTGGCTAGCTATGTAGCTAGATAGTTGTATCAGCAATCTAGACGGTTGTCTAGCTAGTTAACTAACCCAGTTAAGTCAGTTGACTGTCCAGCTGGCTAGCCAGGTAGCTTGATAATTAGCTCAGCTGTCATGAGACCTGGCAAGCTAGTTAAGTCACCTAGTTTAGTCAGCTGAGTAGCCAGCAGGCTAACTATATAGCAAGCAATTTAATTCAGCTGACTTGCAAGCAGGCCAGCTATTTATGTCAGCTAGTTAAGTCCACTGGCTAGCCAGGTGGCTAGCTAAGTAGCGAGCTAGTTATTTCAGTTGGCTATTCAGCTTGCTATGTAATTAAGTCAGCTGGTTAAGTCAACTGACTAGCCAGCTAGCTAACGAGTTAAGTCAGCTAGTTGAGTCAGCTGGTTTGCCAGTTGGCTAGCAGGTTAAGTCAACTAGTTAATTTAGCTGGATTCCCAGCTGGCTAGCTAGGTAGCAAGCTAGTTACATCAGCTGGCTAGCCAGCTTGCTAGAAAGTTGTCAGCTAGTTAATTCAGCTGGCTTCCCAGCTAGCTAGCTAGTTAGCTAGCTAGTTAAGTCAGCTGGCTACCCAACTGGCTAGCTGGTTAAGTCAGCTAGTTAATTCAGCTGGCCAGCAAGCACTCTAGCTACATAAGTCTGCTAGTTAAGTCAGCTCTCCAGCCAGCTGGCTAGCAGGATAAGTAAGCTAGTTAAGTCAGCTGCCCAACCAGCTGGCTAGCTAGGTAGTTATCTAGTTAAGTCAGCAAGTTAAGTCACCTGGCTAGCTAGGTAGCTAGCTATATAGTCATTTAGTTAAGTCAACTTTCTAGCCATCTGCAATGCAGAGTAGCTAGCAAGTTAAATCAGCTGGCTAGACAATTGACTAGCTAGTTAAGGCACGCAGTTAAGTCAGTTCTCTGGCCAGCATGTTAGCTAGGTAGTTTGGTAGTTAACTCAGCTGGAAAACCAGCGGGCTATGTAGGTAGGTAGGTAGTTATGTGAGCTGGCTAGCCATGAGCCTATCTTGTTATGTCACCTAGTTAAATCACCTGGCTATTCAGATATCAAGCCAGGTATCTAGCTAGTTAGACCTGTTGGCTAGCCAGCTGGCTACTTCGTTAGGTCAGCTAGTTAAGTCAGCTGGCTAGGCTGCTGGCTAGCTAAATAGCTAGGCAATAAAGTCAACAGGTTAGCCAGCTGGCAAGTTACTTAAGTCAGCTAGTTTAGTCAGCTGGCTAAGCAGCTGGCTAGCTAAAGTCAGTTCGTTATGTCAGTTGTCTAGACAGCTGGCTAGTTATTAAAAAGCTAGTTACCTTACGTCAGATGGGTGAACAGCTGGCTCGCAGGTTATTTCACCTGGTTAATCAGCTGGCTAGCTACGTAACTAGCTAGTTAATTCAGATAGTTGTGTCAGCTAGCTAGCTACTTAAGTCAGCTAGTTATGTCAGTTAGCTATATGATAGCTAGATAGGGAGCTAGCTAGTTAAAGCAGCTATTTAAGTCAGCTGACTAGGTAGGTAGCTAGCTAGTTAAGTCAGCTATTAAGGTAAGCTGGCTAACTAGTAAAGTCACCTAGTTAATTCAGCTCACTTGCCAGCAGGTTAGTTAGGTAGTTAGGTAGTTAAGTCCGCTGGCAATCCAGTGGGCTAGCTATGTAGGTAGCTAGTTAAGCCAGCTGGCTAGCAATCAGGAGTCTAGTTATGTCAGCTAGTTAAGTCAGCTGGCTATCCAGCTGCCTGTCTAGGTAGCTAGCTAGTTAAGTCTGCTGGTTAGAAAGCTGGTTTCTTCATTAAGTCAGCTTGTTTAGTCAGCTGTCTAGCCTAATGGCTAGCTACATAGCTGGGCAATTAAGTCAGCTGGCTAACCAGCTGGCTAGCTAGTTAAGTCAGCTCGTTCAGTCAGCCTACTAGCCAGCTTGCCAGCTAGGTAGCTGGCTACTTATGTCAATTGTTTAGCCATCTGACGAGATATTTAAGTCACCTAGATAAGTCAGCTGACTAGTCCGCTGGCTAGCTACATAGCTTGCTATTTAAGTCACCTGGTTAGACAGCTGGCTAGCAACATGAGTCACCTAGTTAATTCAGCTGGATAGCCAGCTGATTTAGTTTAGTCACATTGTTAAGTCAGTAGGCTAGCCTGCTCGCTTGCTAGTCAAAAACCTATTCAATTCAGATGGTTAGACAGCTTGCTAGCTAGATATTTCAACTAGTTAAGTCAGCTGGCTAACTAAGTAGCTAGCTAGATAAGTCAGTTATTTATGTCAGCTGGCTAACTAGTTAAGTCAGCTAGCTAAGTCGGCTGGCTAGCTAGGTAGCTAAATGATTAAGTCATCTGGCTATTTAGGAAACTAGCTAGTTAAGGCAGCTAGTTAAGTGAGTTGGTGAGCTAGTTAATCAGCTTGTTAAGTTAGCTAGCTAGCCAGCTGCCTATCTGGGTAGCTATCTAATTAAGCCAGCTGGTGGCCAGCTGGTTAGCTATGGAGTTAGGTTGTTAAGTCAGCTGGCAAGCCAGTGGGATACATAGGTAGCTAGCTAATTAAGTCAGCTGGCTAGCCACCTGTCTAGCTAATGATGTTAGCTAGTTAAGTAAACTGGCTAGCCAAGTGGCTAACTAGTTAAATCAGGTAGTTGAATCAGCTTCCTAGCCAGCTGGCTAGCTGGTTAAGCCAGCTAGTTAATTCAAGTGGCTAGTCAACTGGCTAGCTAAGTAGCTACATAGTTAACTCAGCTGTCTAGTCAACTGGCTAGCTGGTTAAGTCAGCTAGTTAAGTCAGCTGGCAAGCCACCTTGCGAGGTAGGTAGATAGCTAATTAAGTCAGTTGGCTAGCTGCTGGCTAGCTAGTTAAGTCAGCGTGTTAAGTGACTGGCTAACCGGCTGGCTAGCTAGGTGGCTAGCTAGTTAAGCCAGCTGGCTAGCAAGATGGCTATGTAGTTAAGTCTGCTAGTTAAGTGAGCTATTTAGCCGGTTGGCTAGATTGGTGGCTGTCAAGTTAATCTGGCTGGTTAGCAGGCATTTCAGTTAGATGGACAGCTAGTTAAGCCGGCTGTCTAGCAGACTGGCTAGCTTGGTGGCTCCCAAGTTAAGCTGGCTGGTTAGCAGGCTTGTCAGGTAGATGGCCAGCTAGTTAAGCCAGCTGGCTAGCCGGCTGTCCATCAGGGTGATTGGCTAGTTAACGCAGCTGGCTATCTGACGTTCCAGTCTTCGGCCTGGCTGTTTAATCCACCTGGCTACCCTTCTGGCCATTCCACTAGCTCCAAATCCGACTTCTTAGCCAGCTACTCAGCCAGGTAGCTAGCTAGGTAAGCCAGCTGGCTAGCCATCTAACCAAACCAGTAGCTAGCTAGTTATATCACCTGGCTAGCCAGCTAGCCAGCCAATTAGCTAGTCAGCTAGTAAAGTCAGCTGCCTAGCTAGTTAAGTCAACTTATTAAGTCAGTTGGCTATACAGCTGGTTAGCTAGTTAAAAAGCTAATTAAGTCAGGTGGGTAGCCACCGGGCTAACTAGTTATTTCAGCTAGTTAAATCATCTGGCTATCTAGTTAGCCAGCTACATAAGACAACTAGTTATGACAGATAGCTAACTAGTAATGTCAGCTAGTTAAGTCAGGTGGGTAGCTTGAGAGCTAGCTAGATAGCAGGCTAGTTAAGCTAGCTATATAAGCAGGCTGACTAGCTTGGTAGCTAGCTGGTTAAGTCAGCTAGTTAAGTCAGCTTGCTAGCTAGTTAAGTCAGTGAGTTAAGTCAGCTGGTGAGCCTGCTGCCTACCTGGATTGCTAGCTTAAGTTAATTGGCTAGCCAGTTAACTAGTTAGTTAAATAACCTAGTTAAGTCAGCTCAATAGCCAGTTGGTTAGCTAGGTAGCTTAGTAGTTAAGTTAGCTGGCAAGTCAGCAGGCTATGTAAGTAGCTAGCTAGATAAGTCAGTTGGCTAATCAGCTGACTAGCTAGGTACCTAGGCAGCTAGGTCAGCTAACTAGCTGGCTAGTTAGTTAAGTCAGCTAGTTAATTCAGCTGGCTAGACAGCTGACTAGTTAGGTCGCTGGATAATTAAGACAACTGTATATCCCACTGACTATCTACATAAGTCACCTATTTAAGTCAGCTGGCTATCCAGTGGCAAGCTAGGTAGCTGGCTACTTATGTTAGGTGGCTAGACAACTGACTACTTAGCTAAGTCGACTAGTTAAGTCAGCTTGCTATCCAGCTGGTTAGCTATATATCAACCTGGTTACTTAAGTCTGCTGTCTAACCAACTGGCTAAATAGTTATGTCAGCTGGTTGTCTGCTGGCTACCCAGCTGGCTAGCTGGTTAAGTCAACTAGTTAAGTCAGCTGGCTAGCAAGCTGGCTAGCTTGTTAAGTCAGGTAACTAATTCAGCTGGCTTCCCAACTGGCTAGCTAAGTAGCTAGCTACTGTAGTCAGTTGGCTAACCAGCTTGTTATCTAGGTGAGTCAGCTGGTTAATTCACCTGGCCAGTCAGCTGGCTAGCTAGTTAAGTCAGTTAGTTAAGTAAGCTGGCTAGCCAGCTGGCTACCTGGTTAAATCAGATGGTTAAGTCAGCTGGCCAGCCATCTGGCTAGTTAGGTTGCTAGCTAGTTATGTCAGCTAGTTAAATCATCTGGCTAGCTAGGTAGCTATGTAGTTAAATCAGCTGTCTAGCTATTTAAATCAGTTAGTTAAGTCAGCTAGATAGCCAGCTGCCTATCATGTTAGCTATCTAGTTAAGTCAGCTGGCTAGCCATCTGGCTAGTTAGTTAAGTAACATAGTTATGCCATTTGGCTAGCCAGCTCGCTGGCTAGTTAAAAAGCTAGTTAGCTCAGAAGGCTAGACTGCTGGGTAGCTGGTTATTTCAGCTAGTTAAGTCATTTGACTAGCAAGGTAGCTAGTTAATTCTGCTTGTTATGTCAGCTAGCTAGCTAGTGAAGTCAGCTAGTTAAGTCAGCTAGATAGTTAGATAGCTAGGTAGGTATCTAGGTATTTATTTCAGGTAGTAAAGTCAGCTTGCTCTCTGGGTAGCCAGGTAGTTTAGTCAGTTAGTTAAGTCAGCTGGATGGTTAGTTAAATCAGCTAGTTAAATCAGGTGGTTCACCGGATGCCTAGCTGTGTAGCTAACTAGTTTAGTCAGCTGACTAACCAGTTGGCTATCTAGTTAATTCACCTAGTAAAGTCAGCTCACTAGTCAGCTAGATAGCTAGGTACCTAGGTACTTAAGACAGCTGGCAAGCCAGTGAGATACATAGGGAGCTAGGTAATTAAGTCAGCTGGCTAGCCAGCTGGCTATCTGCTGATGTCATCTAGTTTAGTCAGCTGGCTAGCCAACTGCCTAAGGAGTTAAGTCACGCAGTAGAGTGAGCTGGCTAGCCAGCTGGTTAGCTGGTCTGGTCAGCTAGTTAATTCAAGTGGATAGCCATCTGGATAGCTAGGTAGCTAGCTATTTAAGTCAGCTGGATAGCCTGCTGGCTAGATCGTTAAGTAGGCTAGTTAAGCCTGTTGGCTAGCCACCTGGCTAGGAGGGTAGCTAGCTAATTAAGTGTGCTGACTAGCCAGCTGGTAAGCTAGTTAAGTCAGCGAGTTAAGTGAGCTGGCTAACTGGCTGGCTAGCTAGGTGTCTAGCTAGTTAAGCCAGCTGGCTAGCCAGATGTCTATCTAGTTAAGTCAGCTAGTTAAGTCAGTTAGATAGCCGGCTGCCTAGCTAGGTTGCTAGCAAGTAGGCTGCTGGCAAGATAAGCCGGCTGGTTAGCAGGCTGGTCTGGTAGGTGACCTAGCTGGTTAATCAACTAGTTAAGTCAGCTGGCTAACCAGTTGGCTAGCTAGTTAAGTCACCTTGTTAAGTCTGTTGGCTAACCAACTCGCTAGTTTGTTAAAAAGCTATTTAATTCATTTGGCTATACAGCTGTCTAGCTAGTTATTTCAGTTAGTTAATTCAGTTGGTTAGCTAGGAAGCTAGCTAGTTAAGTCAGCTAGTTATGTCACCTAACTGACTAGTAAAGTCAGCTACATAAGTCAGCTAGCTAGATAGATAGATAGCTAGGTATCTATCTATCTTAATTATTTACTTAATTAGCTAGCTACCTATCTAGCCAGCAGGCTAGCCAGGTGACTTAACTAGCTGACTTAAGCTAGTATGCTGGCTAGCCACCTGACAAGTTGGCCGACTTGTTGGTCGATTGGTTAGCTGACTTAAATGATTGGCTGGCAAGTCGGCTGACCTGTTAGTTAATGTAACTAGTAGGCAGGTGAGTGAGCCCACAGGTAAGCTGACTTAACTAGTCAGCCAGAGAGTGAGCCTACTTGCCAGCTGAGTCAACTATTCTGCCGGTGATTGGGCCGACTGGTCAGCTGATTTAACTAGTCAGCCGGCGAGTGAGCTGACTGGTCAGCTGACTTTCGTTGGCTAGTGAGTGAGCCGAATGGTCAGTAGTGTTAACTAGTCAGCCAGTGAATGAACCGACTGGTGAGCTGACTTAACTAGTTGACCAGTGAGTGAGCGGACATGTGAGCTGCCTTAGCTAGTCAGCCAACTTGCGAACTGACCAGTGAACAACTTAACTAGCCAGCTGGTGAGCAAGACGACTAGTTAGCTGACCTGTTGGCCTGTGAGCTAGCTGCGAAATTATTTGACCTATTGACTGGCGAGCTAGCCAACTAGTTTGCTAAGCGGTGTGCAGGTGAGGGAGTCCATTAATTAGTTGACCTGATGGAAAGTTAGCGAGTCCACTAGTTATTTGACCAGATAGCTGAGTGCTAGCCCACTAGTTAACTAAGTAACTAGCTGATTTTATAGCTGACTTAACTTCTTAGCTGACTAGCTAGCTGGCTATCTAGCTGATATAACTAGCTAGGAAACAAGCTATTTAACTCTCTAGCTTGCTCACTTAACTAGCTAGCTATCTGACTAGTTATCTGGCTAAATGACTTAAATATATATCTGACTAGCTAGCTGACTAGCTAGTTGACTTAACTAGCTAGCAGACTAGCAAGCTGACTAGCTAGTTGAATTCAAAAGCTAGCTGAATGTTTAGCTGACTTGCTAGCTGACTTAACAAGCTAGCTGGCTAGCTAGTTGACTTAACTAGTTGACTGGCAACTGAGCTGGATAGCTGTCCAGCCAGCTGACTTAACTAGCTAGTTAACTGGTTATCAACATGGCTATAAATCTGACCTAACTAGCTAGATACCTGGCTGGCTATCTGGCCAGTCGGTCCGAGAGCTAGCTAGTGGGCTGACCAGCTGGCTAGCCAGCCAACTCAAATAGCCATTCCGCTGGCTGGATGGTTGGATAGCAAACTGGCTTAACTGGCCAGCCACTCTGCTGGTCAGCCAGCTAGCCAGCTGGCTTATCTAGAGGGCCACCTATCATACCAGCCTGCTAACCAGTCAGCTTAACTTGGCAGGCTCCTAGCTAGCCGGATGACTAACAAGCTGACATAACTACCTGACTTAAATATATAGCCATCCTGCTAGCCAGCTGGCTTAACTAGCTAGCCACCTAGTTAGCCAACTGGCTAACCAGCTCACTTAACACGCTGAATTAACTAGCTAGCTAACTGGCTAGCCAGCTGACTTAATTACCTAGCTACCTTCCAAGCCAGGTGGCTAACCAGCTGATTTAATTGATTGACATAACAAGCTATCCAGTTGGCGAGGCAGCTGATGTAACTAGCAAGCTACCTAGCTAGCCAGTTGACTTGCCAATTGAATTAACTAGCTGACTTAACCAGCTAGCCTACTGGCTAGCCAGCTGACTCAACTATCTGACATAAATAGCCAGCTGGCTACCCAGCTGACTTAACAAGCTGACTTCACTAGCTAGCCAGGTGGCAGCAAGCTGACTAAAATAGCAAGCTACTTATGTATCCCACTGCCTTGCCAGCTGACTTAACTACCTAGCTAACTAGCTAACCAGCTGACTAGCTAGCTGACATAACTAGGTGACTTAACTAGGTAGCCAGCTGGCTAGCCAACTAAATTAACAAGCTAGCAACACAGCAAGGAAGATGGCTAGCCACCTCACTTAACTTGCTCACTACCTACATAGCCAGTAGGTTAGCCAACTTACTTAACTAGCTGACTTGAACAACTATCCTGCTGGCTAACAAAATGACTTGTCTAGCTAGCTACCTACCTAGCCAGTTGACTAGACAGTTGAGTAAACTAGCTGACTTAACCAGTTGGCCAGTTGTCTAGACAGTTGATTTAAATCACAGACATCACTAGCTAGCCAGGTAGCTATCTAGCTAACTTCACTAGCTAACTACCTACCTAGCCAGTTGGCTAGCCAGCTATTTTAACAAGATAAAGTAACCAGCTAGAGAGCTGGCTAGCCAACATACTTAACTAGCTTGCGACATAGCTAGCCAGCTGACTAGCAAG
>NW_007059290.1:0-1046 GCF_000164805.1 Carlito syrichta
CAGGGCTAGGAGAGCTTGGAGCCCTATCTTTCAAAGTCCTAAAGGATAAACAATTTCAACCAAGAATAACCTACCCGGCCAAGCTAAGCTTCATCAGTGAGGGAGAATTATAATCTTTCCCAGATATCCAATCCCTAAGAACTTATGCAGCCACAAAACCAGCTCTACATGAAACATTTAAGAAAGTACTAACACAGAAGGAAAGGAAAAAAGAACAACGTTCTTCACAAGAGTACAGGGAAAAGAATAAAATATACACGAACCAACCCCAAAACCAAAAGAAAAACAAAAAAAAAGAAAAAAAGAAAAAACCAAGTGGAAGAACAACAACTCAATAAGAACTCCATGATAGGGACGAACTCTCACATTTCAATAATTAGTCTGAATGTGAATGGACTAAACGCACCACTGAAAAGACATAGAATGACAAAATGGATAAAATATCACCAGGCAACAATATACTGCCTTCAAGAGACCCATCTCACTAGAAAGGACATACACAGACTCAAAGTAAGAGGATGGGAAACAAATTTTCAGGCGAATGGAACACAAAAGAAAGGAGGAGTCTCAATACTAATTTCAGACAAAATACCATTTAATCTATCAAAAATTTAAAAAGATACAGAGGACCACTACATAATGATAAAAGGTTCACTCCATCAACAAGAAATATCTATCCTAAACATATATGCACCCAACATAGGTGCGCCAACATTCATAAAGCAACTTCTAGGAAAACTAAAGAAAGACATTGACTCTAACACCATAATAACTGGGGACTTTAATACACCACTCACAACCTTAGACAGATCATCAGGACAAAAAATCAGCAAGGAGATCTGGAACCTCAATGAGACTCTGGACCAAATGGACTTAATTGATACCTATAGAACACTCCATCCAAAGACCACAGAATACACATTCTACTCATCACCACATGGAACATATTCTAAGATTGACCACATAATTGGACACAAATCAAGTATAAGCAAATTTAAAAGGACTGAAATTCTACCATGCACTTTCTCAGACCACAGTGGAATAAA
>NW_007059291.1:0-793 GCF_000164805.1 Carlito syrichta
GGTGTCCAGGTCCTAACAGGTGATCGCCACCAGCATGTAACCTCTGCTCTACAAGAAAAGCAGCGTGAAGACAATCTGAACCCCACTGTCCCGGCCTGCCCGGCCCTGCACAGAGCTCCAATCCTGTGAGTGGGCAACACATGGGGGAAGGAAGCCCCAGCCTCTCGGACTCACTTGCCAGGAACGGAGCCTCCATGACTCAGAGCTGGAAGGAAGAAGACACTGACTCTCCGGTCTGGGAGCTGAGGGAAGACACAGCATCATCTTCTCGGCCACACTCAACCAAGCAGACCTTTCGTCATGTACAGCTCGGGGTGGGGATAGGTCATGGCCATGTGCCACCTACTCTCAATGCTCTCTCGGAGACCAAACCTTTCTGGTGGCTTGGCTGCCTAAATTAGGACAACTTCCAGGGACTTTGAAGAACTTTTGGAAAGCAGCAGCTATCATGGGCTAGGATTGTTCTCCGAGTGGATGTCCACCGAGCTCCCATACTGTTGGTGCAGGTGTGGAATCTCTAGGCTTTTTCTTCAATTATTCATTGGAAGGCATTCATCGGCATTTCGGACACCAATCCTCAGCCACGTATAGTAAAATGAATTCAATTAGAAACCATGCCAAGTGGGATTGATTTCTGGGAAACATGTGTAGCACGACGTACAAAACGTAAATCTCATTTCAACAAAACTCAATCAAAGGAAAATACCGCACTAGCAGTATAAAGTAGCCACATACAACCTTCTTTATTGAGGTCGAAGGGATTTGAGAAAATTCACACTGATTCATGATACAA
>NW_007059292.1:0-719 GCF_000164805.1 Carlito syrichta
CTCCAGCTTGGTACCAACAACAAAAAATTGAAAATCCATGAAGTCACCACTTAGTACAAGTAATAGAAGACTTCTTTAAAATATTCACCTCATTCCCCCCACGTTTATTATTTTCTTACATTTGAGGCTTATAATTAATCTATTTTTATTAAATTTTTGTTCTCCATAGATACCACATGTAGGTAGTGTATTATTGAAATTCATAAAGAAAACATGGAATTATATACACTCATCTGGAACCTACATCTACATTATGTTTTTAAGCTCTATAAATAATAATTCTGCATGCAATTTACCTTAACATGTATGCAATTCATTTAGATATTCATTTTTCTGATAAATAGCAAAATATAAAAAAGAAAACAAACGTGTGGGATTACAGGCTGAGCCACCGAGCCTGGCTAACTACTTTTTAACTTAATTTTGTTTTTATTTCAACATTGTGGGGTGCAATTAGAGTTAGATACACAAATACTTATTGTGCAGGTACGCTTATTGATGAGTTGTCCCACCCTTCCCCATTTCTACTACTGTAAATCACACCTACCTGCCCCACTACCTTCCCCAGTTTCCTGCTGCTCTCAATCATTTATTATAGTATTAAAGTAGTTGTCAAAGGTCCCCCGGATGAATGAGCACATTTGAAGTACATCTTCCCATTCCTATGCCTCTCCACCCAGCTGCTGGCAATCACATTCTACCCTTTTCTTCTATAATTT
>NW_007059293.1:0-477 GCF_000164805.1 Carlito syrichta
CATGTTATGTCGATACTTCACATGTAGGAATGAGCATGTCAATGGTGTCAGACTGAGTGAAATGAGTGCTACACACTCACTTGTAGAAAAGCAGTGCTTGCCTTCTGTTTGAGCCCTGAAACGTTGTACCCCTTGGCGTTTCTCTAGGCTAGGAAATGCAGTCACTCTCGCGTTGGCCTTGCTGAATAAGCGTAGACGGCCTCTGTGAGGCTTGTTGTGCATGTGCATCTTCCCGGGGAAGGAGCTTTTCAAAATGTGCAGCGCTCTTTAGGGGCTATCTATGTTATTCTCACTTGGTGCATGCTGCACCACATGAGTCTGAGTCTCGCGGTTTTCTTCTCATTTGGACTTCGGCTGTGCAGAGCGCCTCTGTTTGAACTAAGAGTTCTCTCATGGGACACGCTTTGCCCATGTGCAGCTCTACGCTGCTACCCAGGGGGCGATGGGAACCCCACAGTGGAGCAAGAAGGCATTACT
>NW_007059294.1:0-733 GCF_000164805.1 Carlito syrichta
CCTCCAAAACTTAAAAACAGAACCACCATGTGAGCCTGTGACCCCACTTCAGGGTACACATCTGAGAAAACAAAACCAGCAGCTCAAAGAGATATCTGTACCCCCGTGCTCATCACAATTTTACAGTAACACCAAGTCAGTCACTGTCACCCCAGAGCTCTCATCAGGGCTTAATCAGGAGTGGGGTCCACAAGAGTGAGATGTATTTTCATAATGATTGGCAATATTCCACAGCGGCTGTGTGCTAGTGTCTTGTTGGAGATGGAATGCCATGGAAAAGGGGCACTTTCAGGCTTTGACACACCTTGGGGCAAGCTTCAACTCTGCCATGTTCTCGGCTAACCTGAGACCTCCAGGGAGATGCATCAATGTTTGGGTTCTCTGTTTTTTCTTCTGTAAATGGGTTATTCTTTCACTGGCCAGGTGAGGATGTGAGGGTTGGCTGAGGGGTCTGCATGTGGGTTTGATGCCTAAGAAGCACTTCATGCCATCTCCTAGGCCAGTTTCTCTGATAAGAGAGCAATTTACACCTCAGCACATGGCAGACAGAGCAACACCGATAAAACAGAAGCAGTGATTTCTAAACGATAATTTATAATGCTGAGAAAATAACTTGCAAGACAATCTTTGATTGTAAGTCCATAGCAGAATCTCACGTACTATGATAGATTCCCCAAGGAACTTATAAGACAGTCAAGATTGCCCAAGTAATATACAAGACAATAACTTATAA
>NW_007059295.1:0-424 GCF_000164805.1 Carlito syrichta
AGGTTGGCTCTTTGATGTTACTCTGAGTTTAATTGGATTTGCCTCACTCCTTTACAGGTATGACATCTGTTCGCATATGGTATCTCATTAAAAATCATATTCTTGACCTCTGGAATAATTCCTATTTGAAATTAGACCTTACTAAATTACATCAAAAAATTCAAGACATTAGTTCTGCTGAACTGAATCCCGGTCTACTAAATTGGCCAGTTCTATATTTAACAATTTTTCTTCATTCATTGATCAAAAATTGTTAATGTCTATATTCATTAATGCAGAAATTTGTGGAGCAGTAATTCTTTTATTGCTGTGTCTACTTCCAGTCATTTTCAGAGTGTTAAAAAAAGTATATTTCAGCTCAATACAGAGTTTCATGGTTTCATGCTAAAAAATAAAAAAGGGGGAGATGTTGGGAGCCGGCCTT
>NW_007059296.1:0-584 GCF_000164805.1 Carlito syrichta
CGAGGTGGAAGGATTGCTGGAGTCCAGCAGGTCGAGTCTGCAGTGGCCGGGAGCACCACTGCACTCCAGTCTGGGCAGCAGAGTGAGACTCCAGCTCAAAAAAAAAGAGTTTACTTTTTTTGGCACCCACACACACCCAGGAATACTATTCAGCCATAAAAAAGAATGCGATCATGCCTGTGACAGCAACTTGGATGGAATAGGAGACCATCATCCTAAGTGAAGTAACACAGGAAGAGAAAACCAAACACCACACATTCTCACATGTAAGTGGGAGCTGAGCTTGGGGTCTGCAAATCCAGAGAGAATGGGGTACAGACACTGGAGACTCACAAAGGGGGATAAAAAGTCACCCATTGGGTACAGGCCAAGCCCAGACTTCCTCACCATACCATGCATCCACTGAGACCAGAAAGCTTGTGTACCCCTTAAAGCTACTGAAAATAAAAGAAGAAGAAAGAAAACTGCTGTTCTGAGAGCCGAGCTAAACATGGGGTTGACAGCAAGTGCAAGGAGGTGGGCTTCAGAGAAGAGGGGGCTGCCAGCCATGCAGAAATGGCCATGTGTGAAAGGAAGACGTGCCC
>NW_007059297.1:0-669 GCF_000164805.1 Carlito syrichta
CCTATTAATTAGTGGTGTTAAGAGAACTGGTTTTCTAATTTTTTTAAAGTTCCCTACTTACATCATATACAAAAATCAATTCCTGATGAGTGAAAAACTATATAAGAAAATAAAGTCTTTTCAATATTTAGAAGAAAATATAATAAAATATTTTTATGGCTTTGGAGCTTAAGAAGAATTTCTCATGCAATGTTTCAAAATGCAAACACAGGGGAAAATGTTTCAATTATAGCATATTAATTTTAAGATATCCTGTTCACTAAAAGCAACATTAAAAGATAAATGCAGGTGTAGAAAATATTTTCTTTTTTTTTTTTTTTTTTTGAGTTGGAGTCTCACTCGGTCGCCCAGACTGAAGTGCAGTGGCCGCTCCCGGCCACCGCAGCCTCGACCTGCTGGGCTGTAGTGATCCTTCCGCCTCAGCCTTCCAAGTAGCCAGAAGTACAGGCATGTGCTACCACGCCCGGCTCATTTTTTTGTTTATTGTAGAGATGAGGTCTCGCCAAGTTTCCCAGGTGGGTCTCGAACCCGTGGGCTCAGGCAATCCACTCATCTCAGCCTCCCGGAATTACAGGCTGAGCCACCGAGCCCGGCTTAGAAAATATTTTCAAAGGATATACAGTCAAAACGTTAGTTAGAGTGTAGAATTTTTAAAGTTTTTCATGCAAA
>NW_007059298.1:0-776 GCF_000164805.1 Carlito syrichta
AGGCTGAGGCGTAAGGATTGCCAGTGACAAGCAGGTTGAGGCTGTAGTGGTCGGGAGCGACTAGTGCTCTCCAGTCTGGGTGACAGAGCGAGACTCTAACTCAAAAAAAAAAAAAAAAAAATGAAAAAAAGAAAAGTAAAAGTAGTCAAGTAGAACTGCCCAGGAAGCAAACAGTACTAGCTAGATGTAATCTCTTTCAATGTTCCCGCTGCAATCAAGTGACACTGTCACAACTCCCCGAGCGCGCGGGCGCAAGCGCACACACACACACACACACACACACACACACACACACACACTCGAAAAACATGCTCTAGGAATTGCACACACGTGGCAGGAATGTGCACACCAACATTGAGACGAGAACAATGCCTACAGACAGCAGCGCAGAATCTACACGATAAAGGGACATATCAGTGTGTACCCATCATGCACAGGACGTGACAAACAGACACGCAGACACCCAGTACCATATACATTCGCCCCTACCCCAAATCTGTGTCTGACACGCTGTGGAAACTCACGTAGAATGTTTGACTCAGAAATGCTGAAACATACACAAAGACAGTTCACAGAGTTATTCACAAAAATTCGAGCGGTGGAGGAGTGGGAAGTGCGCGGTATTTGCTACACCCAGGTCTCCTGAGCAGCAGAGACTGGAGGGAAGACACCAAGCGCTTCACCCTAGAGACCCACTGCCCAGCCCACTGAGCACAGTCATGGGAGAAGTTTCGTGGAGATTCCTGGTGCGGGCTCACGGAGAGAGTCGCTACATG
>NW_007059299.1:0-745 GCF_000164805.1 Carlito syrichta
CTGAAGACTTTTACAACAAGAACTGCCAAACACTATTCAAAGAAATCAAGAATGACACAAACAAATGTGAAAACATGCCATGCTCGTGGATCAAAAGAATCAATATTGTCAAGAAGTTCATCCTACTAAAGGCAATCTATAGATTCAATGCAACACGCATCAAATTACCAATATCAATTCTCTCAGACTAGGAAACAATAATACTGAGATTCATATAGAAACAGAAAAGAGCACAAATAGCCAAAAAAATTTATCAGCAAAAGGGACAAAGTGGGAGGCACCACACTTCCAGACTTTAAGCTTTATTGCAAGGCTACAGTAACCAAAACAGCCTAGTATTTGTACAAGAATAGGCACATAGACCAATGGAACAAGACAGAGATTCTGGAAGCAAAAACTAGTCTTTGACAAAGCCACTAATAACAATCATTGGGGTAAGAAAATCATATTTAGCAAATGGTACTTGGAAAACTGGCTAACCACATGCAGAAGAATAAAACTGGATCCCTACCTATCACCATGTAAAAAGATCAACTCAAAATGGATTAAATACTTAAATACATTTAAATACTTAATTAATTAATACTTAATTAATGGATTAAATACTTAAATGTATTTAAGTATTTAATACTTAATTATTTAATACTTAATTAATATTAAATACTTAAATGCAAAACTGCTTAAAATACTTAAATGTAAACACTTTTGCGCACATCAGAATAGGAAACAAATTATTGACCAAGTC
>NW_007059300.1:0-575 GCF_000164805.1 Carlito syrichta
CTTTTATTGTGGGTGTATTTTTTGAGTATTACAATTTTTTTTTGAGTCGGAGTCTTACTCCATCACCCGGGCTGGACTGCAGTGGCCACTCACGATCACCACAGTCTCGACCTGCTGGGCTCAGGCAATTGCAATTCTTCTGCCTCAACCTCTCAAGTAGCCAGAACCACAGGCATGCACAACCACACCCAGATAATTTTTGATTTATTGTAGAGATGAGGCCTCACCAAGTTGCCCAGGCTGGTCTTGAAACCCTGGGCTCAGGCCATCCTCTCACCTTGGCCTCACAGTGTGCTGGGATGACAGGTGTGAGCCACTGTGCCTGGCAGTATTACAATGTTAAACAGTTTTCTTTTCCTTTCTTAAAATGTGTCATAACATCAATAAGGGTACCTGTTGGGACCCCACATCTATAGCTACATGATTGAGGCCTATAAAGGCCCATCTAGAAGATCGCCTTTGACACTAAGATATCATTAACACCTACAATATTGGCGTAATAAATAGTGACCAATGTACATACATGGCAACAATACTTACAATTTAGGAACAAAACTTTTAAGTAAATCTCAATA
>NW_007059301.1:0-528 GCF_000164805.1 Carlito syrichta
CCCCCCTCCCCCCACCCGCTCCCTCCTGGGCACCCTCCCCCGCCGAGAGTCCCCCAGGGGGCCCGTGGAGGTCTCCCACGCCCCGTGTCCAGACTGCCATCTCACCCCCAGCTCATTTCTTCGGTGATACTGACACTGCCATCCACCCACTCTCCGGGCCACGAGCTCACAGTTACCGACTTGTTCACTCACGGCAGAAGCAGTGGCGTCGGGCTGGGTGCAGTGGCTCACGTCTGTGATCCCAGCACTGTGAGGCGGGAGGCTCGCTTGAGCCCAGGAATTCAAGACCAGCCCGAGCAGCATAGTGAGACCTCGTCTCTCCAAGGAAATAAAAAAATGATCTGGGTGTTGTGGTGCACACCTGCAGTCCCAGCTACACGGGAGGCTGAGGCGGGAGAATCCCTTGTGCCTGACGGCCTTTCTCCTCCAGGGCCAGAGGCCTAGGCCTGGCCCCCGAGGCCGGCCCCACGCTCACCTTGCAGCCATGCTGGTGTCGAGCCCGGCGGCCGTCTGGTGAAGACTTCGGAC
>NW_007059302.1:0-573 GCF_000164805.1 Carlito syrichta
CTGCAGGTATCTTTTTGATAGAGTGATTTGAGTTTTTCAGGGTATATTCCCAGTAGGGGGATTGCAGGGTCATATGAGAGGTTGATATTTAGAGCTTTTAGGAATCACCGCACTGCTTTCCACAGAGGTTGCACTAGTTTACTCTCCCACCAACAGTGTAGAAGTGTTCCCTTTTCACCACACCCTCTCCAGCAACTGTTAGTTTTTGAGTTATTGATAATTGCCATTCTGACTGGAGTTAGGTGGTATCTCAGTATGGTTTTGATTTGCAACTCTCTGATGATTAGTGAGGTTGAACATTTCTTCATGTGTCTTTTGGCTGCTTGGATGTCTTCCTTTGTGAAGTGTCTGTTCATATATTTTGCCTATTTTATAATGGGGCTGTTTGTTTTTTTTCTTTTCAGCACATTTGAGTTCCTTGTAGATCCAAGATGTTAAGCCTTTGTCAGACCTGGACTTGGCAAATACTTTTTCCCAGTCTGTAGCCTGTCTCCCTGCTCTCTTGATGGTTTCTTTGACTTTGCAGAAGCTTGTCAGTTTAATGAGGTCCCACTTGTCTATCTTATCTCTTAT
>NW_007059303.1:0-1034 GCF_000164805.1 Carlito syrichta
GGGTGGCTGAGGATGAGCCCAGATATCTCACCATCTCTTTGCTCGTGTGTTCCCCATGTCTATTCTGTCTGAGACAGGCTATCTGAGTCTGGCATTGATCCAAAAATCTCATCGCAGAATGAATTATCATGGGAATATGCCTTAATGCTAAAGCACTGAAGAAACTGATATATTTATTATTTTATTTTAAAAATTATGTTTAGTCAGGCTCGGTGGCTCAGCCTGTAATCCCGTGCCTTTGGGAGGCTGAGGTGAGTGGATTGCCTGAGCCCACGGGTTCGAGACCCACCTGGGCAGCGAGACCTCGTCTCTACAATAAATCAAAAAATCAGACGGGCATGGTAGCGCATGCCTGTAATTCCGGCTACTTGGAAGGCTGAGGTGCAAGGATTGCCGGAGCCCAGCAGGTCAAGGCTGCGGTGGTTGGAAGCGGCCACTGCACTCCAGTCTGGGCGACTGAGTGAGACTCCAACTCAAAAAAAATAAATAAATAAAAATAAAAAGTAAAAATTATGTTTATTTTTTGTAGAAGCAGGATTTTGCTGTGTTGCCCAGGAAACTTCTCAAGTGATCCTCTAGGCCTTGGCTTCCCAGAGTGCTGGTATTATAGTTGTGAGCCACTGCCTCCAGCCAGAAACATTTAATGCTATAACCCATGTTTCTTTGCTGTTGGCCTATTGTCCTTCTGAGCTTACCAGAGGATTCTTGGAGTATGTGCTGGGGAATTCTTCTTTGGGGATAGGTGGTTCCTTACTGTGCTTGTTTCCTCTTCTCAAGGAACTCTATCAGGACAGAACAAAACCCAGAGTTGAGGTGAAGAGCTCTCCCCCCATCACCCTCCTGTGACCTGGGTATTTGGCACAGGATAATGACAGGGGGTTGAGGTCTTCAGGAAGGTCCAAAAGGTAGTTTTGAACAGTGCATGCTCAATGAACTATGGGCAAGACCCCAGGGGAGCGTGTCTTAACCACGCTGGGAACTCATATGGAAACCTCACACTCATCGTACACTCTGAGAAAAGTGCCGGGGGATTT
>NW_007059304.1:0-468 GCF_000164805.1 Carlito syrichta
CCCGCCCTGGGAGACCAAGGTGGGAGGCTGCTTGAGCCCAGTGGTTGCAGACCAGCCCAGGCGACCTGACCAGACCTCCTCTCCACGAGAGGTCCCCAAAATCGAGTCAGGCATCATGGACCCTGGAGTCCTGGCTGCTCAGGGGACGAGGTTGGAGTACCACCTGAGCCCCACAGTTTGAGGCCCCAGGAGACACGATTGTGCCGGCGTGCCTCAGCCCAACCAATGGAGACTCCAGGAAAAAAAAGATGCCTCCCATGTGAATAACAATGGGCCTCCATGTTTCCCCAGTGAAAGGTTCACATGGGTGAGGGATGATGGAGTTATCAGGATAGAAAGGAGCCACCCCTGCCTGAAGGTGACAGACAGGGCGACTGGAACCTAGGCTGGCTGTTTCGTTGCTGGACCGCCTTGTTCACTCTGTGCCAATGGGAAACCCTAACTCTGGGCCATCCTTTCCTTGAGCTC
>NW_007059305.1:0-849 GCF_000164805.1 Carlito syrichta
AGGGCAGTGCACTGACCATTCTTCTGCTTTGGATCCTCTGCTTTATTTTACACAAAACTATTTGCTGAGTCAAAGAAGGGGTGAATCATGAGCCTTCACTCTTCAAGGGAATGTTGGTGCCCCTAAAGAGGTTACAATTATGAAAATGGCTTAGGTAATCCTATGATCGCAAGACACAGAGTGAAGTAAAGACTAATGACGCCACTGGATGGAAATCAGGGGGAAAATCCAAATAGGTTTACTGAAAAGAACTAAAGAAGTCTTTTATTCTCAGTGAAGTGTTCTAATGCTTTCAAATATATCTTCCACATTGCTTCCCATAATTTCAAAGAAGGCCAATCCTATCAAGCTTTCCCATTTTCCTTTCTTGCTGCTCCTCCCTATTTCCTCAAACACAATGGGTCGAAGGCCCCACTGTCAAGTGATTCGAGCCTGGGTCCTGATTAATTATCCTACATGGGAGTTCAAACGTCGACTGAACTTCTATGGCAGAATAGCATAGAATAATAATAGAGACACTTGGACTTGAGTATGTTGTATCTTTTGCTCTTGTGCCAGCATGAGCTCCATGGAGCTCTTTCACACCATTACACAGAAGAAGGTGTGAGGTCTAGGAGCTAAGCCTGATCCAGTGAAGGCTGCTCTTGAGAGCAGTGCCCAGGAAAGGAGGGACCTGGAGCCATACCAGACTGACAGTCAGTCACCCAGGTGTCATGGAGCAAGTTCCGCGGGAGGGCCATGACCGGAACGGGAAGCAAGAGGCAGTTAAAGGAAGGATGTAGCTTCTGATACAAATCTCCAATGTGATACGAAATTGGAGTTTCCAGATCGCACACAAATATGACATTA
>NW_007059306.1:0-779 GCF_000164805.1 Carlito syrichta
CAGGGTGAGCCACTGAGCCCAGCCTTTATGTTGTTTTAAGGCAAATTTAAACCCTGGGGTTAGAGTCTAAGGACTTGTCAGAATATTGACTTTAATAGCTGAGATATATCACCTAAATGACATTCAAGACCTTAGCTTTGGTGGAACTTTTGGAATCTGAGGTATTCTCAAAGGCAGTGCAACTTAGACTCAGGGGACAGGCTTAGAAATTGTTGAGATGTTTCTAAATATATACATGTATAATTTAATTTATGATGCAATTATTTAATCATGGATTTATTTTGCATATATGTAGCATAAATTTGTCCAGGATAAGCTAAATTATTTAAACTAATTTTTAAAATAACTGTGCAATTGGTATTTTTTGGGAGGTACACATATTTCACTTGTATTTATGCAGTTGTTGATTCCTGAATAAGTCAGAAAATTAATTATAAATTGTTGGGAGCCAGCCATGGAGGCCTGCCTGAGCGTTAGGGATCCAGGCGGGCTACGGACCTTGAGACCACCAGGCTGGTTCAGGACCTGAAGGCCCATTCCCTCCTCCTTTCCTTGTTGTTTAGCATTACCCACTGGCAGGGATTTTTGATGATCTAAGCATGAAGTTCTGAGAATATGACAGGCATGGCTGACTCTAGGGATCCATTGTTCCCGTTTCTCACAGACTGTGGTTTCGGCTTTAAACTTAACACAGTTCAACTCAGATCACATTTGGGAGACTTATACATGATACAGCTTCTTTATAGATTTAAAAATATATTTGTAGAATTAGTATATAC
>NW_007059307.1:0-595 GCF_000164805.1 Carlito syrichta
TGGGCTCTTAATGTCCAATAAAGAAAGGTTTTTGTCGCGATAAAATTAACAGTTGTAATTGTTGGAACAAAGGTACTGCATTTGTAGAAGGTTTTATATAGGGAACAGTCTCTAATAATGGGACAGAGAAGGCAATATATGCACTATCAGTATATAGATTAAAGGCCTCATTATCTAAAAGCTTGAATACTTGTATGATGGCAAATAATTCAACAAGCTGAGCTGATTGGTATGGGGATTTTGTAGTATGTTGTTGGTTATTTATGATATAAGCAGCTGTACCTGAGGAGGAGCCATCAGAAAAAACTAAGGCTGCTCCTTTTAGAGGCTTTTGAGAGGTGATCTTTGGAAATGTAAAAGGGTGTAGCCGAGAGAATTGGAGCAGTCGATTGGCAGGGTAGTGATTGTCAATTTGTCCCTGAAACAATACTAGGGAAATGGCCCAAGAGTCATCATTTTGTACCAGCCATTGTATTTGCTCTCTGGTGTAGGGGAGAACAAGATGGTCAGGGTCCTTTCCAAAATGTAGGCAGCTTTTTTCCCTTCCTATCTTGATTAGTTTAGAAATGAGGGTGGTATATGTTGTCAAGACCTT
>NW_007059308.1:0-777 GCF_000164805.1 Carlito syrichta
TGCCCCAGCTAAGGTGCAGTGGCATGCTCACAGCCACAGCAGCCTTGACCTGCTAGACTCAGGTGATTCTTCTCCCTTAGCCTTCCAAGTAGCTGGAAATACAGGTGTGCACAACCACACCCAACTAATTTTTTTTATTTATTGTAAAGATGTGGTTTCACCAAGTTGCCCAGGCTGGTCTCAAAAACCTGGGCTTAGGCAATCTTCTCACCTCAGCCTCCCCATGTGCTGACATTAAGGTTTGAGTCACCGTGCCCAGCAAGTTGTGCTTTCTGAATCAGATTTCAGTTGACACGCTCCAAACTCTTTGCTATGTAGGAATTAAAATACTTTCTCCTTGCTTTCTTGTATTTTATCTAACATCATGAAAGTCAGTCTAGCACTGTTATTCTTCAGCATTAACTGTGTAAAGTATCTCTTCTACAATAGGATTTCACTCTATTTTAAGGGGATATGCCTCAGGGAGTTTTAGTAGCACACGCATTAAAGTGCAATTGTAGGGGAGGAATCACAGTCTTTGGGAACTTAAACAATTCTACATCCTTAATATCCTGCCTAGGAACAGATTGTGGTTTCAGGGGCCTATAGATTTTCCACAATTTTAACTAGAAACATGCTTTTTGATTCTTTTTAAAAGATACTATTTTCTGTATCAAACATGCAATGTAGTACTTCCCATGAAGTGTAGATAACTTTAGAAGGACAGGTTGTTGGGGCACCTGTGTTAACTCCATCTGATGATTCACCTCCTTCCATGAAATTCAGCCATCAGTATCA
>NW_007059309.1:0-801 GCF_000164805.1 Carlito syrichta
TCGGGCACTTTTCTTCATGAATTCTACTCTGGGAATAAGTGTGCCTGTTGCAGCTGATTCAAATCTTTTCATTTGCTCTTCTTCTGCCCCTCATGAGGCTGACATTTGCGAGTACAGAGGCAAGCAAGCTTCTCTGTGAAATGACTCACTGCTATTGAACTCTGATCACCCTTTTATATTTATAAAGTTTTGCGAGTCACATTTCAAATGGGAAAAATATCAAGAATGGAATTTAATTGTTAATTTATTCGTGGTGGTTGCAGGCAATGGCTCCCCAGTCATGAAAGGTGTGTGAACCTGGGTGCTCCTCAAAGCTGGGCTAAGTCAGTCTCAGCTAATCAAAAAGGACTCTTTGGGGAATCATTTCTTCACTGCTCCCCGTACCTTACATGTCTTTTATCTTTGCATGCATTTAATTAAAGTGTTTCCAACTCCACTCCCTGCACAAACGTCTAAAATTTTTCATCAGACAGCTTACACATTCGTATTCAGTACTATCTGAAGAAGGCAATATGATGTACTGCCAGCCTTCACAAAACTGGTCGTCACTTTCTATCTGTGTCTCTGAACAAGTAAGCGGTCTTTTATTTTTTATTTTTATTTTTATAGGAGTCTCACTCTGTTACCCAGGGCGGATGAGGTATAGTGGCACACTCATGGCCACCACCTCCTCAACATGCTGTGCTCAGGCCATCCTTGTATCTAAGCCTTCCAGGTAGCTGGAACCACAGGCATGTGCCACCATACCCAGCTAATTTTAAAAAAACTTACAGTAGTGACGAGGTCTCGCTGAGTTACCAA
>NW_007059310.1:0-771 GCF_000164805.1 Carlito syrichta
TTGGTGGCTCAGCCTGTAATCCAGCGCTTTGGGAGACCGAGGTGAGTGGATTGCCTGAGCCCGCCGGTTCGAAACCCGCCTGGGCAATTTGGGGAGACCGCATCTCTACAATAAATCAAAAATTAGCCAGGCGTGGTAGTGCGCATCTGTAGTTCCAGCTACTTGGAAGGTTGAGGCGGAAGGATCCTGGAGCCCAGCAGTTCGAGGCTGCAGTGGCCGGGAGCGGCCATGGCACTCCAGTCTGGGCGACAGAGTGAAACTACAACTCAAAAAAAAAAAAATCTTCGATATTTCAATGGTTCTAGCAGTTGCTAGGATGAAGCCCATATTCTACATGTGGTTTGCAAAGTCCTCTGTGACTTGGGCTTTATTTCTCCAACTTTCTTCTACTCAATGGCACCTATCATTCTATGCTGTAGGCATTCAAAATAATTTGTGGTTTCTGGTTGTAATTAAAGTCCCTGGTCTTTTGAATTCATGTCACCCAAAAGTAGATTACCCTAGGGGGACCTGACCTAATCAGGTTAACTCTTAAATTAAGTTAGAGATTTGAAGCATGAAAGAGAGAGAGAGAGAGAGAGAGAGAGAGAGAGAGAGAGAGAGAGAGAGAGAGAGAGAGAGATGAGAGATGGACTCTTTGGTTGGCTTAGAAAAAGTAAGCTGCGTGTTGTAGGAGGACCATCTAGCTGGAACTTGAGGGCAGACTCTAGGAGTTGAGAGTTACTTCTAGCCAACAACTAGCAAGAATAACAGGGGCTCAGTCCTATAGCC
>NW_007059311.1:0-748 GCF_000164805.1 Carlito syrichta
TGACAGAGTGAGACTCCAACTCAAAAAAAAAAAAAAAAAAAAAAAAAAAAAAAAAAAAAAAAGAGTAGGAGGTATATCCATTTGGTGGACTTTCATATCTCCAGTGTCCAACACAGAGAGGCACTCAATTAATATTCATGTAATTCTTGAAGAACTACCATCCCCTTCGCTTTATAAATGTGGAGACAGAGTATCTGAGAGATCACATATTTACCCAGAGACATATAGTTTGTAGATGCTGGAGGAGGGTAACTAACTTGAAAGCCTAAACTTAAAACATTATGCCCTTTGCCATCCTGCACTAATAGGTAAAAGTAATTATTGCTCTATGTCAAAAGCATATAAAATCAGAGTAGTGGAGACTCTTAGGGGTTTGCAATATAGACACAGCAAAAGTTGATCACATACATTCAGCTGACACACAGTTTTCTGTCATACAATAGTCTAAGCTCATTTCACAGGACATAAGACATCTTATCTTGACAGTATTTAGCTAATAATAATGGCCCGAATTCAATAACATAGACTTATTCAGTTTGTATCAAGGGAATCTGTCTATACTATTGCTAAAATTCTCTGAACCAAAGTGGCAACTATTCTTTATTAATCATGCAAGATCTAAGCTATGGGAAGCTTAAAACTATTTATAGACCAAAGATATTTTCTCTGCTACAAATTTCAAAATCCTCCCCTGTCCCTCCCCCAGACCCAAGTGTTTCAGCTAAGTATAAAATTTTATTCCAGTGAT
>NW_007059312.1:0-703 GCF_000164805.1 Carlito syrichta
CGGGTCTCGAACCCACGGACTCAGGCAATCCACTTATCTCAGCCTCCCAAAGGCGCGGGATTACAGGCTGAGTCACTGAGCTTGGTGAAACTTAACTGTATACTATGGCCATAAGCTTAATAATCTGTGGTTAAAATATCTAACATCTACATTCTTTAAGAACAAGTGACCATGTAAACACACTGCTGGAAGCCTCAAGGACCTTGGAGGGGCTGAACATATGTGGGCCCCTGAGCCTGGAAGTGCATCTAATTCACGATAAGACTCCTGCAGGAATGGTCCATGTGCTCAGTGGCCTCTACTAGACTCCGAATTTCAGCTGTATGAGGCACCTGGCTTCATTCTTCTCTGTGTCTCCCATGGATGTAATAACAAACTCCACTCAGAGTCAGCACTCAGCAAGAGCTTACTGGGCACATAAATGAAAGAATGATGAGTCTTCCTCCACTGGTAAGAAAGGCCAAGTTATATCAAGGGGAAAGTTCCAAGCCCAGCTCCTGCCTATTCCTGGAGGTAGCATCCTAGTCAGTGGGTCCATGTCTCTGTTTTCATCCATCAAATATGTATGTTGGACTGAGGCTGAAAGGAAGTCACTGCAAAAGTGTCCTGCCTGCAAACAGATTGTAACCTTTTGCAGAGCCAACAAGGATCCATTCTCCTTTTCTTTTCTTCAATCAGAAACTCATAAGAATCCCAGTGTCCC
>NW_007059314.1:0-727 GCF_000164805.1 Carlito syrichta
CTCGCGTTGGCCTTGCTGAATAAGCGTAGACGGCCTCTGTGAGGCTTGTTGTGCATGTGCATCTTCCCGGGGAAGGAGCTTTTCAAAATGTGCAGCGCTCTTTAGGGGCTATCTATGTTATTCTCACATGGTGCATGCTGCAACACATGAGTCTGAGTCTCGCGGTTTTCTTCTCATTTGGACTTCGGCTGTGCAGAGCGCCTCTGTTTGAACTAAGAGTTCTCTCATGGGACACGCTTTGCCCATGTGCAGCTCTACGCTGCCACCCAAGGGGCGATGGGAACCCCACAGTGGAGCAAGAAGGCATTACTTGGTGAATTCCCTGGGTGCATTCTGAAATGTTTCTCCCTTTCAAATTTTTGTGTGGGAGGATACACAATTGCTCTGCCAAACGCATTGACGGAGAAGAGCTGACTGCCTTGGTGGTGCTTGTTTTGAATGTCCGTCTCCCTTGGAAAGTGCTGTGTGAGAAGTGTGCTGCACTGTGAGGTTCTGGCACTGAGTGTGCGTGCTGTCATTCCTCCTTCCCACTTGTTCCCTTTCGTGTATCTTACGCTCTACAGGGTGACTGCTTTGGCGTGCGGCTTGTCAACCTCTCCCATTCGGGAAATGCTCATCTCCCCTGTGCCACAATGAGGGATCTGAGACATTCACAGTTCCTTGTGGGGAGGCATTATGTGCGACCCGGGGGAATTCTGAATTGCTCTTTCCTGACACCTTCTCCTGT
>NW_007059315.1:0-842 GCF_000164805.1 Carlito syrichta
GTCACTTATACTAATAACACCATGAAATATAAATGCTCTAAACAACACAAATAAAAGACAGAAATTGTCAGGTTGGATTAAAAGAAAGAAAGAACAAAGTACATGCTGCCTAAAATAAACCCACTTTATCTAAAAGACAAAAATCAGGAGTCAAAGGATGAAAACAGATTGCACCATATGGACAGGAATCAGAGGAAAGTAGGAGTAGGAACATCAATATCAGACAAAGTAGTTTTCAATGTCAATAGTAACACTGAGGATCAAGAAAATTAGTTAGTAATGGCAAAGGGGTCAATTCATCAAGAAGACATAACAACCATAAATGCTTATGTCCCTAGTAAAAGAACTTCAAAATACCTGGAACAAAGGCTGATAAGACTAAAAGAAGAAATAGACAAATCCAAAATTATAGTCAGCAATATCAGCAAACTGTCTTAATAATTGATAGAACAAGTAGAGATAATACCAGTAAGGGTATAGATGTCTTGGACTACAAGTCCTTTGACCTAATTTGAGATTTACAGAATACCCTACTTAACTACAATAAGTCCTCACTTTAAGTCATCAATTGGCTTTTGGAAACTTTGACTTTAAGCAGAATGACATATAGCAAAATCAATTTTACCGTAGACTAATGAATATAAGTTAGAGTTAAGTCCTAAAAATTTATTTCTGTTAACAAAAACATCACCAAACTTGTAAATAAAGACCACAAGCACTACTAATATGAAACATTATAGTAAATGTGAGCTCTACATATATTTAAGAATGTTTAGTAAGACAAGTAAGATCATTATTTACCCAATTGATGGTGAATCAGTGAGTGACAGTGGTCATAGCAG
>NW_007059316.1:0-700 GCF_000164805.1 Carlito syrichta
AGCTGGCCGTGGTAGCGCGCGCCTGTAGTTCCAGCTCCTTGGAAGGCTGAGGCGGAAGGATCGCCGGAACCCAGCAGGTCGAGGCTGCGGTGGCCGGGAGCGGCCACTGCACTCCAGTCTGGGCGACAGAGTGAGACTCCAGCTCAAAAAACAACAAAAAACCCAAAAAACATAATAAAGCTACTGTCGTCATCATCTCTAACCCAGACAACTGGGTTAGAGCATTCCTCATCTCTCCCTGGTCTAGAAGGTGCCACAGAGGCTGTTTTTGTGGGGTGTCTGGTTTTCTAATAGCCAATCCAGTCATGTCCTTCCCCCACCCAGAGCCTTTTTAGCACAACCCTCTGCGGTCTCCTCCCCATCACCTCTCCAGCCACCTCTCCCTCACTCCTTTGCGTAGTCCTGCATTTATAAGAGGGGACCCCAAAAATCTAGAATCGTCTTTTGGAGGGGGGGCACCTCGTACTACAGGCTTCCTCCGCTAGGTAAGTGTTCTAGGAACCCATCGGCATCAGAGGACCAGCTAGCATTGTTGGGAGACACTGCGTTTTGGCTTCAGTGAATTTTTCTTGGAGATTCTTTCAACATGTTTACCCATTTCATGATGGGTGATTTACGAGTGCACCCGCCCCATGCTTTTGCTGTGTGTTCAGCACAATCCCTGTGCCTCACCTTCCCTATTCACCAGATCTCACCCTGA
>NW_007059317.1:0-825 GCF_000164805.1 Carlito syrichta
AGGCTGCTAACCTTGCACTATATAAGCAAAAGGTACACAAATTATTGTCAAAGAGACACTCTAAAGGAGGAACACAGGTTACTGCTTCCCTTCCCTTGTTTTACAAATAAAATATCATTGCTTTACACTTACACTTCAAGCAGCAAACCACTTACTCCAAGATTCCTAAGGGAGATATATGCTTAAAAGAGGACAAGTTAGAGCTCTTTGTGCAACAGAGAATTTGGTCCCTAATCTCTAAACACAAATTAAGACAGAATTAAATAGGAAAGTTAGTGAATAAAACTGAGACATATTTAGGTTGCGGATATAGATAGCCTCAAGCTTAAGTCAACCCTAAGACTACTCATTTATTCCTAAGTTCCAAATCTGAGTTTTGAGACCTTTGTGATTCAAGTAGATCTGATCTATCCCATAAATAAAATCTGAAAGAGACAGAAGAGCAAGAAAAAAGAATCATCCAATGCAACTAATATTTTCCAGTTCTTATTAAACTGAAGCAAAAATCTCTGAGCCAAGATCTCTTAAGGGAAAGAAAAGACAGAGAAAGAGAAGGATTGGTCACTTGGGTGTAATCTTATTAGAATAGGAGTTTCTAAATTTTAAGTGCACTCCAATGAAGCCTATAAACCTTTTCTTAGAATTGTCTTTTTAAGTGCATAAATAAAACATATAGGCTTGAAAGAGAAAGCAGTTATATTTAAAGGCAGTTGCTGTAGTATACAAAAACTATAATTGAAAAAAGCACATTTTTGATGTAGATATATGTGCATCTTAATTAATGCATTATATTAGAAGTGCTAGCAGCAGTTCTAGTAACTACTG
>NW_007059318.1:0-842 GCF_000164805.1 Carlito syrichta
GGCATCTTGCTGACAACGAAAAGGAAATCCGGTTCTAGGAGTTCTCATTAACCGGAATCTACAAGGCCTCTTGATAAGGTTTAATCAGCAATCTGGGCTTCTGGGTCCCTACATTTTTCAGAGCTACTTGCTCCGTGGATATGCTGAATATGTCATTACAGATCCAGATGAACTTTCTGGTCTTCTTGTTAGTTGTAATCAAGGATCTGGCCCTACAAATCTTTTTGTGTCCTAGGAGCATCTACAACCATAATCATGTTTCTCAGAATCGTAAGGCATATTGGTACAAAATCCCTCGATTCAGGTGGCCTCAAACTACAGAAAATTCATGTGGGCGGGCAGGTCGGAATTGGGATGTTGGGTTTTGAAGATTCCACAGTTTGGGGATGTCTTGTGAAGGGGAACCATGAATCTTGATTTCCAGTTCACAAAGAACATTATGGGAGTCTTTCTCTTGATATCCAAAACACAGGAATTCTCGGTCACCAGGAACTGTCTCGGCATCCTACAGAGTGAAGCGGAAGCTGTGTAATGGGAGTCAAACAGCACGTCATATTGCTAAGAAAGTATAAGGAATCTTGGTTACATGAGTCCTCAATCCAAAAACCTACAGGCCGTCTTCCTAAGAGGTAACCACGAATCAGGATTTGAAGTAGGAATCTGGGTAATGGGAGTCCTCACATTCAGAAAACTTCACTGCCTATTGCTACGTAAGAATAAGTAATCTGCGTTATTCGTGTCCTCAATCCCAAAAAAACTTCAGGTCCTCTTGCTATTGGCTAAACACGAAACAGGGTGTGTTTAGCATGAATCTCGGGAAATGGAGTCCTTTTATACAGGCA
>NW_007059319.1:0-698 GCF_000164805.1 Carlito syrichta
GAGTGAGACCCCAACTCAAAAAAAAAAAAAAGATTTCTGACAAAGTTTGTGTGAAAATCTAAAAACCAAAATGGTTACTTTTAAATATTTCTAGATTTCTAAAACCAAATGACTCCTTTCTGGATACAATTATGGGAAACTTTTGTTGCATCTGTGAGATCATCTCCCACGCACTCAATGACTACAGTAAATGCACAGCTTTTGAACCCTGGAACAAATATATATGTAAGCTGTCTGTCACTGTGCAGTGTCAGCTCTCTCTACTGGGTACAAGCAATTTAGTTTCCAAGTATAGAAAATGGAGTTCTGAATGCAATCTTATTATATGATGTCTCGCTTAACCATGCTTATAGAAATAGACATCTTTACATTTCTTATTGTTACTTTATAGCCTTCCCCACCTACCCCCTCCTCTAGAAGAAAAGAAGAAACTCATGCAAGTTAAACTGAGTTAATAATAATAGCCATAGGGACCAGCTTTTGAGCATCTATTATGTGTTCACCTACGCTATAAAGAGCTGAATCATTGTAATGTTATTTAACTTGCACAACTGCCCTGTGAGGTGAATACTATCTACATTCCAAGTTAGGGTTAATTTTTCTCATGTCACAAGCAGTCTGGAGGTAACCTGACCATGCCTGTGTGGCAGTTTTATGAAATCATTAATATCCCAGGATCTTTCCACCTTTCTCTTCAC